>NW_027094305.1:0-130145 GCF_029207755.1 Chamaea fasciata | reverse complement strand
CCTTTTTCCCCTCTTTTTTCCTCCTTTTTTTTCTCCTTTTTCCTCCTTTTTCCTCTTTTTCCTCCTTTTTCCTCCTTTTTCCTCTTTTTTCCTCTTTTTTCCTTTTTTCCTCCTTTTTCCTCTTTTTTCCTCCTTTTTCTTCCTTTTTTCCTCCTTTTTCCTCCTTTTTCCTCCTTTTTTCCTCTTTTTCCCCTCCTTTTTCCTCCTTCCTCCTTTTTCCCTCTTTTTTCCTCCTTTTCCCCTCTTTTTTCCTCTTTTTTTCCTCCTTCTTCCTCCTTTTTCCCTCCTTTTTCCTCCTTTTTTCCTCTTTTTTCCTCCTTTTTTTCCTCCTTTTTCCACCTTTTTTCCTCCTTTTCTCCTCCTTTTCCCCTCTTTTTTTCCTCCTTTTTTTCCTCCTTTTCCGTCTTTTTTCCTCCTTTTTTTTTCTCCTTTTTCCCCTCTTTTTTCCTCCTTTTCCCCCTCTTTTTTCCTCTTTTTTTCCTCCTTTTTCCTCCTTTTTCCTCTTTTTCCTCCTTTTTCCTCCTTTTTCCTCCTTTTTCCTCTTTTTTCCTCTTTTTTCCTTTTTTCCTCCTTTTTCTTTTTTTTTCCTCCTTTTTCTTCCTTTTTTCCTCTTTTTTCGTCTTTTTTCCTCCTTTTTTCCTCCTTTTTCCCTCTTTTTTCCCTTTTTCCTCCTTTTTTCCTCCTTTTTCCTCTTTTTTTCCTTTTTCCCTCCTTTTTTCCTCCTTTTTCCCCCTTTTTCCTCCTTTTCCCCTCCTTTTTCCTCCTTTTTTCCTCCTTTTCCCTCTTTTTTTCCCCTCATTTCCCCTCCTCTTTTCCCGCCTTTTTCCTCCTTTCTCCTTTCCCCCTCCTTCTCCTCCTCCTTTTCCCTCTTTTCCCACTTTTCCCTCCCATTTTCCCTCTGGAATTCCGCTGTCATCGCCGCTGTCACCACCAGGTCGCGTTGTCCTCCCTCCTCTTTCCATCCCTCCCTCCTCCTTTTCCTGACGTTCCTTTTCCCAAAAAAAAAAACCCCCAAAAATCCCCAAATCCATCCAGTCCTTATCCCGGCATCCCAGAATTTTTGGGATTGGGAAAGAATTCCAGGCTGGCCCAGCAATTCCCAAAATTCCAACCTGAAACTTTTCCTGGAGCGGTTGGAGGCCGTTCCTGCTGTTCCCTGGGAGAATCCCGATCCCACCGGAATTCCAGAGGGGAAAATTCCCGATTTTCTCCGGGCTCAGCTCTTCCAACTCCGTGACCAATCCAAAGTTTCCATCCTGGAGAATTCCATGGGATTGTGGGGGCAAAAAAATTCCCAGGATTTGGCTTTGGAAACGTCCCTGATCCCTCGGGAATTCCCAAATCCCACCTCATCCCATGGATCCGACCCCCAGGACAATTCCATGGGAGTCAATATCCCAAAAAAAAACCCCCCACCCCAAAAATCCTGGAATTCCCAGGGATTAACCCCCGCTGGCCTGGAGCCCTCCCCTTCCATCCGAGGCGCCCCGGGATGAGGAAAAAAAAATTCGGGATAATTTCGTTTAATTGGGATTTTTTTTTTTGGGGATGGATGGAAAAGGAGCGGGAAAAAGGGAAAATCCCCCCCCAAAAATCTCCTGCCAGGAACAACAATTCCCCCAATGGAATGTCCCACAAATCCTGCGGGGCCGGGAATTGTGGGAATTTCACCCCAAACCCCAAAATTTTGGGAATTCCACTCCAATTTTGGGAATCTCACCCTAATCCCCAAATTGCAGGAATTTCACCCCAAAATTTTAGGAATTTCACTCCAAAATTTTAGGAATTTCACTCCAAAATTTTAGGAATTTCACCCCAAAATTTTAGGAATTTCACCGGAATATTTTAGGAATTTCACTCCAAAATTTTAGGAATTTCACCCCAAAATTTTAGGAATTTCACCGGAATATTTTAAGAATTTCACCCCCAAATTTTAGGAATTTCACCCCAATCGAAGGCAATTCCACCCCAATCCCAAAACCGTTGGAATTCCACCCCAATCCCAAGATTTTAGGAATTTCACCCCAACCCCAAAATTGTCGGAATTTCACCCCAACCCCAAATTTGCCGGAATTTCACCCCAATCCCAAAACTGTAGAAATTTCACCCCAAGCCCCAAATTTTTAGGAATTTCACCCCGATTGTCGGAATTCCGCCCCAACCCCAAACCCGTAGGAATCGTATCCCAAATTTCCCGCTGCTTTCCCTATGGATAAAACAAGACGTGACGAAGCCCCAAAATTCCCATTTTTTCTCCCTCGAAACCCCGAAAATCCCTTTTTTTTAAATCCCATTTTCCCTTCTCTCCATCCCATCTTTCCCATTCTTTCTCTTCTCCTCGAATCCCAGATTTTATTTTTTTTTTTTCCCTCCCGGAAATTCCCTTTTTTTTTTTTTCTTTTCCCCCCCTCAAATCCGTGGAATTCCGCGCGGACGAGTCGCGATCAGGTCGTAGAAACCGTAAATCGATTTATTTTTCCCTTTCGGTCCATTTTTCTGTTCGTTTTGGTTTTTGGTTTGTTTTGGTTATGTACAAGTTGAATGGAGAAATCTCGGTAGGAAAACGAGGAAAACCATTTAAAAACCACGACAACAACAACAACGAAAAAAAAACCTCGGGAATTTTCCCGGGAATTTTCCCCCCCCCCCTCCCCCACATGGAATTTTTCTTCCCGTCGGGATTTTTTTTTTTTCCCCCTTTTTTTTTCCCGGGAATTTTGGTGTTTAACACAGGGGTTGGCTCGGGATTTTGGGGATAAATCGGGAAGGAGGGATTGGATTGGGTTGGGTCGTTTCCTCCTGGGGGAAAAAAAAAAGTGGGAAAATCCAACTTTTTTGGGGAAATCCCACGGGGTTTTTGGGAAATGCTACTTTTTTGGGGGGAAAATCCCACTTTTTTGGGAAAATCTCCCTTTTCCTTTGGAAAATCCCACTTTTTTTGGAAAAATCTCACTTTTCCTTTGGGAAATCCCACTTTTTTTGGAAAATCTCACTTTTCCTTTGGGAAATCCCACTTTTTTTGGGAAAATCTCCCTTTTCCTTTGGGAAATCCCACTTTTTTTGGAAAAATCTCACTTTTCCTTTGGGAAATCCCACTTTTTTTGGGAAAATCTCCCTTTTCCTTTGGGAAATCCCACTTTTTTGGGGAAAATCTCACTTTTCCTTTGGGAAATCCCACTTTTTTGGGGAAAATCTCACTTTTCCTTTGGGAAATCCCACTTTTTTGGGAAAATCTCACTTTTCCTTTGGGAAATCCCACTTTTTTTGGGAAAATCTCACTTTTCCTTTGGGAAATCCCACTTTTTTGGGAAAATCTCACTTTTCCTTTGGGAAATCCCACTTTTTCTTTGGAAATCCCACTTTGGAAAATCCACTTTTTTTGGGAGGGGGGGGATCCCACTTTCCTTCAGGAAATCCCACTTTTTCTTTGGGAAATCTCACGTTTTCTTTGGAAAATCCACATTTTTTTGGGGAAAATCCCACTTTTTTTTTTTGGAAATCCCACTTTTTCTTTGGGAAAATCGCAGGGTTTTTTGGAAATCCCACTCTTCCATTGGGAAATCCCACTTTTTTTTTGGGAAATCCCACTTTTTTTGGGGAAAATCTCTTTTTCTTTGGAAAAAATCTCACTTTTTTTTGGGGAAATCTCCCTTTTTCTTTGGGAAAAATCCACTTTTTCTTCGGGAAATCCCACTTTTTCTTTGGGAAAATCCCACTTTTTTGGGGAAAATCTCCCTTTTCCTTTGGGAAAATCCCACTTTTTCTATGGGAAAATCCCACTTTTTTGGGGGAAAATCTCCCTTTTTCTTTGGGAAAATCCCACTTTTTCTATGGGAAAATTCCACTTTTTTTTTTTGGGAAAATCTCACTTTTTCTTTGGGAAAATCCCATTTTTTTGGGGAAAATCTCCCTTTTTCTTTGGGAAAATCCCACTTTTTCTATGGGAAAATCCCACTTTTTTGGGGAAAATCCCACTTTTTCTATGGGAAAATCCCACTCTTTTTTTGGGAAAATCTCCCTTTTTCTTTGGAAAATCCCACTTTTTGGGGGGGAAAATCTCACTTTTTTTGGGAAAATCCCACTTTTTTTTTTTGGAAAATCCCACTTTTTTGGGTTTGGGACGCGACGGGCGCGGAGCGAAGGAGTCGAGCGCGGCGCGAAGGTTCCGAAATTCCGAGGAAAACGCTCGGGGAAAAAAGTGGGAACAGCGACAACAAAATCAAAAGAAAACAAAATTAATAGAAGGGGGAATCAAACCAAATGAAAATTTACCAGAATTCTGGGACATTTTTGGGATTTTCTCTTTTTTTTGGATTTTTGGGGGATTTTTGCGACCCCCTGAAAGTCGGGAATTAAATCCCGGGAAATTCTCTGGGAATTCGAGGCTGATTTTTTTTTTGGAGAAAAAAAAAAAAAAAAAAAAAAAAGAACTACAAAAAAACCCCACCCAAAACCAACAGAAAAAAAAATCCAAAATTTTTTTTGCCCAAATTCCGTATTTTTCCCCCCGATTTCGCGTCGATTTCACGTCGACTTCCGCGCGGGTCCCTCTGGAATTCGTCGGCTCCCGGGGTGGGGGAAAATGTGGAATTTTTGAGAAGAACAAAGAGAGAAATTGTTTTTGGTTTGGTTTTTTTTTTTTTTTTTTTGGAGATTTTTGTTTTGTTTTGTTTTTCGAGTCTGAAGCGCTTTGGGGTCCGGCAGAGAGAGAGAGAGGACGGAGCAGGAGCAGGAATTTAATTTTGCCTGTGCCGGGCTGGGAGGGCGGTGCCGGAACGCTACAAAAAAAAATACAAAATAAAATGGGGAAAAGAAAGGGAGGGAAAAATAATTTGAAAAAAAAGAAAGAAAATGGGGAAAAGAAAGGGGGGAAAAAAATTTAAAAAAAAGAAAATGGGGAAAAGAAAGGGAGGAAAAAATAAAAAAAATGGGGGAAAGAAAGGGAGGAAAATAAAAATAAAAAAAGAGAAAATGGGGGGAAAGAAAGGGAGGAAAAATTTTAAAAGAAAAAAAGGGGAGAAAAAAGGGAAGAAAAGAAAAAAATTGGGAAAAGAAAGGGAGAAAAAATAATAAAAAAAGGAAAATGGGGAAAAGAAAGGGGAAAAAAAATTTAAAAAAAGAAAATGGGGAAAAGAAAGGGAGAAAAAAATTTTAAAAATGGGGGAAAGAAAGGGAGGAAAATAAAAATAAAAAAAGAGAAAATGGGGGAAAGAAAGGGAGGAAAAAAAAAGAAAATGGGGAAAAGAAAGGGAGGAAAAATTTTAAAAGAAAAAAAGGGGAGAAAAAAGGGAAGAAAAGAAAAAAATTGGGAAAAGAAAGGGAGAAAAAATAATAAAAAAAGGAAAATGGGGAAAAGAAAGGGGGAAAAAAAATTTTAAAAAAAGAGAATGGGGAAAAGAAAGGGAGAAAAAAATTTTAAAAATGGGGGAAAGAAAGGGAGGAAAATAAAAATAAAAAAAGAGAAAATGGGGGAAAGAAAGGGAGGAAAAAAAAAGAAAATGGGGAAAAGAAAGGGAGGAAAAATTTTAAAAGAAAAAAAGGGGAGAAAAAAGGGAAGAAAAGAAAAAAATTGGGAAAAGAAAGGGAGAAAAAATAATAAAAAAAGGAAAATGGGGAAAAGAAAGGGGGAAAAATAAAAATAAAAAAGGGGGGAAGGGAAGAAAAAAATAAAACGGGGAAAAGAAAGGGAGAAAAAAAATTTTAAAAAAAAGAAAATGGGGAAAAGAAAGGGAGAAAAAATAAAAAAAATGGGGGAAAGAAAGGGAGGAAAAAAAAAAGAAAATGGGGAAAAGAAAGGGAGGAAAAATTTTAAAAGAAAAAAAGGGGAGAAAAAAGGGAAGAAAAGAAAAAAATTGGGAAAAGAAAGGGAGAAAAAATAATAAAAAAAGGAAAATGGGGAAAAGAAAGGGAGAAAAAATGATAAAAAAATAAAATGGGGAAAGGAAGGGGAGAAAAATTTTAAAAAATAAAATGGGGAAAAGAAAGGGAGAAAAATAAAAATAAAAAAAGGGGGAGAAAGGAAAGAAAAAAATAAAACGGGGAAAAGAAAGGGAGAAAAAAAAATTTTAAAAATAAAATGGGGGAAAGAAAGGGAGAAAAAAGAATTTTTTAAAAAAAAAATGGGAGAAAGAAAGGGGAAAATAATATTAATAAATAAAATGAGGAAAAGAAACGGAGGAAAATTTTAAAAAAATTAAATGGGGAAAAGAAAGGGAGGAAAAATAATAAAAAATAAATTAAATGGAGAAAAGAGAAGAAAAATAGGAAATAAAATGGGGAAAAGAAAGGGAGAAAGAAAATTTAAAAAAAGAAATAAAATTAGGCAAAGAAAGGGAAAAATATTAAAAAATAAATGAAATGGAGAAAAGAAAGAAAAATAGGAAATAAAATGGGGAAAAGAAAGGGGAAAAAATTAAAATGAGTTTAAAGAGAGAAAAGAAAGGGGAAAAAACCCAAAATAAAATAGAGAAATGAAAGGAATGAAATGAAATGAAATGAAGTAAAATTAAATAAAATGAAATATGGAAAATAAGGGGAAAAGTAGGAAATAAAATGGGGGAAAGAAAGGGAAAAATAAATTAAAATGAGTTTAAAGAGAGAAAAGAAAGGGGAAAAAAACCCAAAATAACATGGAGAAATGAAAGGAAAGAAATGAAATGAAATGAAATTAAATTAAATTAAATTAAATTAAATTAAATTAAATTAAATAAATTAAAATAAAATAAAATAAAATAAAATATGGAAAAGAAGGGGAAAATAGGAAATAAAATGGAGGAAAGAAAGGGAAAAATGGAAAAAATAGGAAATAAAATGGAGGAAAGAAAGGGAAAAATGGAAAAAATAGGAAATAAAATGGAGGAAAGAAAGGGGGAAAAATTAAACGGAAAAAGGGGGAAAAGGGAAATAAAGGAAAAAAAAGCGGGGGGGAAGAAAAAAAAAAGGGGGAAATAAAGAGGAAAAAAAAAATTTTAAAAAAGAAGGAAAAAAACCCCCAAAAGCGGCAGAGCCGAGAGCGGGAAATTCTCCCCCGGAATTCGGGGAGGGGCAAAAAAAAAAAAAAAAGGAAAAATTTAAACCAAAAAAAAAAGTTTAAAAAAAAAAAAGGTGAAAATCCTCCCAAAATTGAGGTTTGGGGCTGAGGGGGCTGCGAGAATTCCCCGAATTCCCCAAATTCCCGAATTCTGAAATTCCCCAAATAATTCCCTTGGGGGCGGAGCCTTCCGGGCAGGAATTGGTTCATTTTGATTTTCTTGAATTTCATTTTTTTCTTTTTTATTTCTTTCTTTTAATTTTTTTTTTCGTAGAAATTTGTATTTTTCATTTCTTCTCATTTTAATTTTCTTTTTTAGACGCTTTCCCTCCGTTGACTTTCAATATCTAAACTCATTTTTTAAAAAGAATTCTGATGATTTCTTTATTCCTTTGAAACATTTCTCACATTTGCTCTTTATTTCTTTGGAATAGTTTTGAGATTTATATTTTTTTTTTAAATTCCGTCGAAATCCTTCTGAAATTTCATTTTTATTCCTTTGAAATGTTTTTGAAGTTTGTTTTTTCTTCCTTTTTTAATGCTTCTGAAATTGAATCTTTATTCCTTTGGAAACTTTCTTTTTTATTCCTCCGAAAATAGTTTTGACGTTTGTCTTTTATTTTTTTGCGATATTTTCAAATTTATTCCTTATTTCTTTTAAATATTTTGAACTTTTAATTTCTTTTTGGAAAAATTTCTTTTAAATGTTTTTCATTTATCTTTAAGCCTCTTGAAATGATTTGATTGATGGAAACTTTAAATTTTTTACTTCATTTTCTTCTTTATTTAATGTAATTTTTTAAAAAAATTTCTACTTTAAATCTTTTCAGTTTTATGAAATTAAAAAAAGGAAAAAATTATTTTTTTAAAAAAAAAACATTTTCCTATTTCATTTGGAATTTTGATTAATTCTTTTTTCCCAATTTTTTTTTTTTTTTTAATTGGGGGAAACCAAACCCTGCAGCCCCTCCTCCCTGGCTGGGAGGGTGACCCCGAGGTGACCCCAAAAGTGACCCCGAGGTGACCTAAAGGTGACACCAGAGGTGACCCAAAGGTGACACCAAAGGTGACCCAGAGGTGACCTAAAGGTGACACCAGAGGTGACCCAAAGGTGACACCAAAGGTGACACCAAAGGTGACCCAAAGGTGACCCAAAGGTGACACCAAAGGTGACCCAGAGGTGACCTAAAGGTGACACCAAAGGTGACCTAAAGGTGACCCCAAAGGTGACCTCAAAGGTGACCCAACAGGTGACACCAAAGGTGACCTAAAGGTGACCCAAAGGTGACCTCAAAGGTGACCCAACAGGTGACACCAAAGGTGACCCAAAGGTGACCCCAAAGGTGACCCAGAGGTGACCCAAAGGTGACACCAAAGGTGACCCAGAGGTGACCCCAAAAGTGACCCAGAGGTGACCTAAAGGTGACACCAAAGGTGACCTAAAGGTGACATCAAAGGTGACCCAAAGGTGACCCAACAGGTGACACCAAAGGTGACCCAAAAATGACACCAAAGGTGACATTAAAGGTGACCCAAAGGTGACCTAAAGGTGACACCAAAGGTGACCCAAAGGTGACATCAAAGGTGACCTCAAAGGTGACATCAAAGGTGACACCAAAGATGACCCAGAGGTGACACCAAAGGTGACACCAAAAGTGACCCAAAGGTGGCATCAAAGGTGACCCAAAGGTGACATCAAAGGTGACACCAAAGGTGACACCAAAGATGACCCAGAGGTGACCCTGAAGGTGACACCAAAGGTGACCCAAAAGTGACCTAAAGGTGACCTCAAAGGTGACCCAAAAGGTGACCCATAGGTGACCCAAAGGTGACTCTGAAGGTGACACCAAAGGTGACACCAAAGGTGACCCAGAGGTGACCCAAAAGTGACCTAAAGGTGACCCAAAGGTGACCCAACAGGTGACACCAAAGTTGACCCAAAAGGTGACACTAAAGGTGACCTCAAAGGTGACCCAAAGGTGACTCAAGGGGCAACCCCAAAGGTGGCCCAAAAGGTGACCCCAAAGGTGACCTCAAAGACGACCCCACAGGTGACCCCACAGGTGACCTCAAAGACGACCCTGAGGGCGACACCAATGATGACACCGAAGGTGACCCCCAAGGGCCACCCCAAAGGTGCCCCTGAAGGTGACCCTAAGGGTGACCCCAAGGACAACTTCGAAGGTGACCCCAAGGGGCAACCCCAAAGATGTCCCGGCGGGCGTCCCTCCCGGTCGCCGTCCCGGCGGTTCCCGAGCCGTTTTCCGCACGGTTTCTCCAGGTGATGGCCCCCGTGGTGGTGGGATGGCACCCATGGGATGTGACGGGCGGGCGGGGAGGGTGGGGGGTGGTGGGGGTGAGGCCTCGGTGACCCCGGTGACCCCGACGGCCGCGGTGACCGCGGCTCAGATCTCGTTGTCACGGCCGGCGCCGGGGCCGGGGCCGTACTCACTGGAGCGCGGCGCCATGCCCAGGTACTGCTTCAGGAACTCGCTAAACCTCTTCTGGTTGTTCCACTTGCGCGCCGACTTCCGCACCCCGATGAAACCCCCGTACCTCTTCTGCACCCCCTTGGCCGCCCGGCTTTCCGCGGGCCGCCGGGAAATGTCCTGACCGTCGTCGCCGTCGTCGTCGTCGTCGTCGTCGTCGTCGGGACGGCGCGAGGGCGCGGCGCCGGGCCAGGCGCGGGCGGCGAGGGGACGCGGCCGAGGGGCGGCTCGGCTGGCGGCGGCGCAGAGCTCCCAGGTGGCCCTGGGCACCGCCTGGCCCTCGCACTCCAGGACGCAGATCTGCCAGGGACGTAGGGGACAGCGTCAGCGGGGACCAGGGACGGTCACGGCGGACATCAGGGACGTCAGCGGGGACGTCGGCAGGGACATCGGCAGGGACAGCAGGGACATCAGTGGGGACAGCAGCAGGGACATCAGAGACAGCAGGGACATCGGCAGGGACGGCAGGGACATCGGCAGGGACAGCAGGGACATCGGCAGGGACATCGGCAGGGACAGCAGGGACATCGGCAGGGACATCGGCAGGGACATCAGAAACATCAGCAGGGACATCAGAGACGTCAGCGGGGACATCGGCAGGGACGGCAGGGACATCAGTGGGGACAGCAGGGACAGCAGGGACAGCAGGGACATCACCATGGACATCAGCAGGGACATCACCAGGGACAGCAGGGACATCAGAGACGTCAGTGGGGGACATCAGCAGGGACATCAGCAGGGACATCAGCAGGGACAGCAGGGACATCAGTGGGGACATCAGCAGGGACATCAGAGACGGCAGGGACATCACCAGGGACATCAGCAGGGACATCAGCAGGGACAGCAGGGACATCAGAGACAGCAGCAGGGACATCAGAGACAGCAGGGACATCGGCAGGGACATCAGGGAGAGCAGGGACATCGTAGGGACATCCGGGACATCATCAGGGGCATCGTCAGGGACAGTGGGGACATCGGGGACATTGTCAGGGACAGCAGCAGGGACATCGTCAGGGACACCGTCATCATCAGGGACACAGTCAGGGACACAGTCAGGCACAACAGGGACATCAGGGACAGCAGCAGGGACGTCACCAGGGACGTCCTCAGGGACATCAGCAGGGACAACAGGGACATCAGGGGCATCGTCAGGGACACCGTCATCATCAGGGACATCGTCGGGGACACTGTCAGGCACAGCAGGGACATCAGGGACAGCAGCAGGGACGTCACCAGGGACATCATTAGGGACAGCAGGGACGTCACCAGGGACATCACCAGTGACATCACCAGGGACATCACCAGGGACAGCATCAAGGACATCATCAGACACATCATCGGGGACAGCAGGGACACCAGCAGGGACACCAGCAGGGGATGGATTGGCCGGGCCAGGGTGGTGGCAGGGTTGGGTGGGAAGGGATGGCGCAGAGCGCCGTCGGTTCCCGGCGTTCCCACCGCTCCCGGCCCACGCCCGCAGCCCACACTGGGAAACGCTCCCGGGAAAAGGGGCCGGCAGCTCCTCAGCGCTCCCCGGGCCCCGGCACCGGGGGTGTCTCCTCCCTGACCCCGTGCTGAGCTCCCAGAGGAACTGAAGGTGCAGGAGATGTTCCTCAGCGCTCCCCTGGTCCCATCACCGGGGGTGTCTCCTCCCTGACCCCGTGCTGAGCTCCCAGAGGAGCCGAGGGTGGTGGAGATGATCAGTGTCCCTCTCCAACCTCCTGTCCCCAGAGGTGTCTCCTCCCTGGCCCCGTGCTGAGCTCCCAGAGGAGCCGAGGGTGGTGGAGATGATCAGTGTCCCTCTCCAACCTCCTGTCCCCAGAGGTGTCTCCTCCCTGGCCCCGTGCTGAGCTCCCAGAGGAGCCGAGGGTGGTGGAGATGATCAGTGTCCCTCTCCAACCTCCTGTCCCCAGAGGTGTCTCCTCCCCGGTCCCGTGCTGAGCTCCCAGAGGAGCCGAGGGTGGTGGAGATGATCAGTGTCCCTCTCCAACCTCCCTGCCCCAGGCCGCCTTTGCTGGGAGCGGCACCAATCCCGATTCCTCCCTGAATTCCACGCGCCCGCCCTGAGCTCTGCTGGGACCTTCACCCCAGACATCATCAGGTACGAGATGGTGGAGGTGGGGTGGGACGGGAAGTGGAGGTGGGGCAGGATGGAGGTGGGACAGGACAGGATGGAGGTGGGACGGGATGGAGGTGGGATGGGATGGAGGTGGGGCGGGATGGAGGTGGGGCGGGATGGAGGTGGGATGGGATGGAGGTGGGGCGGGATGAAGGTGGGACGGGATGGAGGTAGGGCAGGATGGAGGTGGGGCGGGATGGAGGTGGGATGGGATGGAGGTGGGGCAGGATGGAGGTGGGGTGGGATGGAGGTGGGACAGGACAGGATGGAGGTGGGACGGGATGGAGGTGGGACAGGATGGAGGTGGGGTGGGATGGAGGTGGGGTGGGATGGAGGTGGGACAGGACAGGATGGAGGTGGGACGGGATGGAGGTGGGACAGGATGGAGGTGGGGTGGGATGGAGGTGGGGTGGGATGGAGGTGGGACAGGACAGGATGGAGGTGGGACGGGATGGAGGTGGGACGGGATGGAGGTGGGACGGGATGGAGGTGGGGCAGGAGAGTGGAGGGATGGGACATTGGAGGTGGGCCAGGACAGCGCAGGTGTGACAGGACCTCTGTCCCGTCCCCAGGGCACGCCCTGGCTCCCGGAGCCGGGGACAGAACTTCGCTGCTCCTCCCGAGGTTCCTCCAGCTGGAACGTTCCTCTGGGTGGCAGCAGAACCCCGCGAGGTCCCACCAGCCCTGAGAGCTCCGCAGCACCGGCCGAGCTTCTCCCGCCCCGATCTCCTGAGGAATTCCCGGCCCTCGGGGTCTGGCCGCGCCGGGATTGTCCTCCCGGAGGTCACGGGACACCGGGATGGAGGCCAAGCCCTCTTCTCCTCCATGAATCAAATCTTCTCCACCGACCGCAGACCTGACCCCGCTGTGGGGTTTTGGTGTCCCTGACCCCAAACCTGACCCCGCTGTGGGGTTTTGGTGTCCCTGACCCCAAACCTGACCCCGCTGTGGGGTTTTGGTGTCCCCAAACCCAAACCTGACCCCGCTGTGGGGTTTTGGTGTCCCTGACCCCAAACCTGACCCCGCTGTGGGGTTTTGGTGTCACTGACCCCAAACCTGACCCCGCTGTGGGGTTTTGGTGTCACCGACCCCAAACCTGACCCCGCTGTGGGGTTTTGGTGTCACCGACCCCAAACCTGACCCCGCTGTGGGGTTTTGGTGTCCCCAAACCCAAACCTGACCCCGCTGTGGGGTTTTGGTGTCCCCAAACCCAAACCTGACCCCGCTGTGGGGTTTTGGTGTCCCCAAACCCAAACCTGACCCCGCTGTGGGGTTTTGGTGTCCCCAAACCCAAACCTGACCCCGCTGTGGGGTTTTGGTGTCCCCAAACCCAAACCTGACCCCGCTGTGGGGTTTTGGTGTCACCGACCCCAAACCTGACCCCGCTGTGGGGTTTTGGTGTCCCTGACCCCAAACCTGACCCCGCTGTGGGGTTTTGGTGTCCCCAAACCCAAACCTGACCCCGCTGTGGGGTTTTGGTGTCCCTGACCCCAAACCTGACCCCGCTGTGGGGTTTTGGTGTCACCAAACCCAAACCTGACCCCGCTGTGGGGTTTTGGTGTCCCTGACCCCAAACCTGACCCCGCTGTGGGGTTTTGGTGTCCCCAAACCCAAACCTGACCCCGCTGTGGGGTTTTGGTGTCCCCAAACCCAAACCTGACCCCGCTGTGGGGTTTTGGTGTCCCTGACCCCAAACCTGACCCCGCTGTGGGGTTTTGGTGTCCCTGACCCCAAACCTGACCCCGCTGTGGGGTTTTGGTGTCACCAAACCCGGCCTTGTTGTGGGGTTTTGATCCCGCTCTCTCCCTCAAACCCTAAATTTGGGGTTTTATCCCTTTTTCCCCCTCCGAGCTCCTCCCCACTGGAACGAATCCGGGATTTCCTCCTGGAAATGCACCAAAACCTCCTTTTTTTTGGCCCAGAAATCCACGGAATTCCCGTGCGGATGGGACGGCGGGGACCTGCTCACACCCCGAGCCAGCTGGAGGACACCCAGGAGGTCTCCAGGCCACCAGACCTCGGCAGGACCTCTCGTCATTGTCACCTCGGCCACCAGGAAGGTGCCACCAGCCCCGGCGGTGACCCCAAATCCCACCACGAGGCTTCTTCTGATCCAAATGAGACCTCAGATCCCACCACCAGACTTCTTCCAGCCCAAACTGGACCTCAGCAGACCCCAGATCCCACCACGAGGCTCAGGAGATCCCAAATCCCACCACGAAGTTCAGGAGATCCCAAATCCCACCAGGAGCCTCAGCAGACCCCAGATCCCACCACGAGGCTCAGGAGATCCCAAATCCCACCACGAAGTTCAGGAGACCCCAAATACCACCAGGAGCCTCAGCAGACCCCAGATCCCACCATGAGGCTTAGGAGACCCCAAATCCCACCAAGAGGTTCAGGAGACCCCAAATCCCATCTTGAAGCTCAGGAGACCCCAAATCCCACCACGAGGATCAGGAGACCCCAAATCCCACCATGAGGCTCAGGAGATCCCAAATCCCACCACGAGGCTTCTTCCAGCCTGAACAGATCCTGAGGAGACCCCAAATCCCACCACGAGGCTGAGGAGACCCCAAATCCCATCATGAAGCTCAGGAGACCCCAAATCCCACCACGAGGTCCAGGAGACCCCAGATCCCACCACGAGGATCAGGAGATCCCAAATCCCACCACGAGGTTCAGCAGACCCCAAATCCCACCACGAGGTTCAGGAGACCCCAGATCCCACCACGAGGATCAGGAGACCCCAGATCCCACCACGAGGATCAGGAGATCCCAAATCCCACCACGAGGTTCAGGAGACCCCAGATCCTGTCATGAATTTCAGGAGACCCCAGATCCCACCACGAGGTTCAGGAGATCCCAAATACCACCACGAGGCTTCTTCCAGCCTGAACAGATCCTGAGGAGATCCCAAATCCCACCACGAGGTCCAGGAGATCCCAAATCCCACCACGAGGCTGAGGAGACCCCAAATCCCACCATGAAGTTCAGGAGACCCCAAATCCCACCACGAGGTCCAGGAGATCCCAAATCCCACCACGAGGTCCAGGAGACCCCAGATCCCACCACGGAGCCGCTGTGGCTTTGGGACAGGACCTGCCCCAGGGGTCCCACCCCGGTTCTGGTGCCTTCAAACCCAAACGTTTTTGGGGCCGAAGCGGGCTGGCGGCTCCCCAAAGTTTGGTGGCACCTGGAGCTTTCTGGTTCTTCCTGGGTTGGTTTTTTTTGGGGGGAGGAGATTTCCCGACCCTGAGGGTTTCCAAGCTGCCGGCTCCTTTCGGGAACGGGCGGGGACGGGGACACCTGGTGGGATTCGGCATTTTGGGATGATCCCAAAAAATCGGGAGAGGTGATCGAAAATCCCGGGACACGAGAAGGGGAAAAAAAGAGGATTTAGGGGCTGGGAAAAAAAAAAAAACCACCAAAAAACCAAAATTTCGGTTCCACGGCTCTTCCCGACCCGCGTGGAGAGCTGGAGGAGTTGTGGGTTCTCCGGGCTCGGCCCGCCCTTTCTGGGGCTCCCGGCGGGATTTTGGGGGATCCGCAGGAGGGGTTTGGGGTTCGGGATGGGGAGACGGGGATGTTTGGGGTCCTGGGACCGTCCTGGTCGGGGGTCTTCACTTCCATTTGGGATCCTCACCCTGATTTGGGATCTTTGTCCTGATTTGGGATCTTTGTCCTGATTTGGGATCTTTGTCCTGATTTGGGATCTTTGCCCTGATTTGGGATCCTCACCCCGATTTGCGATTTTTACCCCGATTTGGGATCTTCACCCTGATTTGGGATCCTCACCCCGATTTGGGATCTTTGCCCTGATTTGGGATCACACCCTGATTTGGGATCTTCACCCTGATTTGGGATCCTCACCCCGATTTGGGATCCTCACCCTGATTTGTGATTTTTACCCTGATTTGGGATTTTCACCCTGATTTGGGATCACACCCTGATTTGGGATGATCACTCTGATTTGGGATCTTTGTGCTGATTTGGGATTTTCACCCTGATTTGGGATCCTCGCCCTGCTTTGGGAACCTCATCCTGATTTGGGATTTTCACCCTGATTTGGGATCCTCATCCTGATTTGGGATTTTCACCCTGATTTGGGATCCTCACCCCGATTTGGGATCCTCACCCTGATTTGTGATTTTTACCCTGATTTGGGATCTTCGCCCTGATTTGGGATCTTTGTCCTGATTTGAGATCTTTGTCCTGATTTGGGATTTTCACCCCGATTCGGGATCCTCGCCCCGATTCGGGATCCTCACCCTGATTTGGGATCTTCACCCTGATTTGAGATCTTTGTCCTGATTTGGGGTCTTCACCCCGATTTGGGATCCTCACCCTGATTTGGGATTTTCACCCTGATTTGGGATGTTCACCCTGATTTGGGATCTTCGCCCTGATTTGGGGTCACACCCTGATTTGGGATCACACCCTGATTTGGGATCCTCGCCCCGATTTGGGATTTTTACCCTGATTTGGAATTTTTATCCTGATTTGGGATCCTCACCCTGATTTGGGGTCTTTGTCCTGATTTGAGATCTTTGTCCTGATTTGGGATTTTTACCCTGATTTGGGATCTTCACCCTGATTTGGGATCTTCACCCTGATTTGAGATCTTCACCCTGCTTTGGGATCACACCCTGATTTGGGATCTTTGTCCTGATTTGGGATCTTTGTCCTGATTTGGGATCCTCACCCCGATTCGGGATCCTCACCCTGATTTGGGATCTTTGCCCTGATTTGTGATTTTTACCCTGATTTGGGATCTTCGCCCTGATTTGGGATCTTTGTCCTGATTTGGGATTTTCACCCTGATTTGGGATCTTCGCCCTGATTTGGGATCTTTGTCCTGATTTGGGATTTTCACCCTGATTTGGGATCTTCGCCCTGATTTGGGATCTTCGCCCTGATTTGTGATTTTTACCCTGATTTGGGATCTTCACCCGGATTTGGGATCCTCGCCCTGATTTGGGATCTTTGTCCTGATTTGGGATTTTCACCCTGATTTGGGATCCTCACCCCGATTCGGGATCCTCGCCCTGATTTGGGATCTTCGCCCTGATTTGAGATCTTTGTCCTGATTTGGGATTTTCACCCCGATTCGGGATCCTCGCCCCGATTCGGGATCCTCGCCCTCCCTGGGGACCATCCCGGTGCCCACCTGGGAGTGACAACGACAGCAGGTGGCACCTTCTCCTCAAAGCCCGAATCCCCCCGGAGCCCAGCCCCTCTCTGATTGAAGGCGCCCAGGGGACAGCGGTGGGGACGCTCCCGATGTCCCCAGACGCCGGCCGAGGGATGAGCGTGCCCGCGGTGACGGGGGCCGGCAGGTGACACTCACGAGGACGTCGAAGCTGTCGCGGTAGAAGAGCTGGCGGTCGCAGTGCAGGCAGTCGCCCCGGCAGTCGCCGCGCGCGCGGGCGAACAGGCAGAGCAGCAGCAGGTCCCAGAGCACGGCCCTCATGGCTGCGGGGACAGCGGCCTCAGAACCCCCAGAAACACCCCAAAACACCCCAAAACACCCCAAAAATACCCCAGAAACACCCCAAAATACCCCAAAACCACCCCAAAAACCCCCCAAACCACCCCAAAATACCCCAAAACATCCCAAAACACCCCAAACCAGAGCACGGCCCTCATGGCTGCGGGGACAGCGGCCTCAGAACCCCCAAAAACACCCCAAGACACCCAAAAATACCCCAGAACACCCCAAATTACCCCAAAACATCCCAAAATACCCCAAATTACCCCAAAACATCCCAAAACACCCCAAACCAGAGCACGGCCCTCATGGCTGCGGGGACAGCGGCCTCAGAACCCCCAGAAACACCCCAAAACACCCCAAAACACCCCAGAAACACCCCAAAATACCCCCAAACCACCCCAAAAACCCCCAAAACATCCCAAAATACCCCAAACCAGAGCACGGCCCTCATGGCTGCGGGGACAGCGGCCTCAGAACCCCCAGAAACACCCCAGAACACCCCAAAACACCCCAAAAATACCCCAGAAACACCCCAAAAAATACCCGAAAACCACCCCAAAAACCCCCAAAACCACCCCAAAATACCCCAAAACATCCCAAAACACCCCAAACCAGAGCACGGTCCTCATGGCTGCGGGGACAGCGGCCTCAGAACACCAAAACACCCCAGAAACACCCCAGAACACCCCCAAACACCCCAAAACCACCCCAAATTACCCCAAAATACTCCAAAAAACCCCAAAATACCCCAAAGCAGAGCATGGCCCTCATGGCTGCGGGGACAGCGGCCTCAGAACCCCCAGAAACACCCCAAAACACCCCAAAACACCCCAAAAATACCCCAGAAACACCCCAAAATACCCCAAAACACCCCAAAAACCCCCCAAACCACCCCAAAATACCCCAAAACATCCCAAAACACCCCAAACCAGAGCACGGCCCTCATGGCTGCGGGGACAGCGGCCTCAGAACCCCCAGAAACACCCCAAAACACCCCAAAACACCCCAAAAATACCCCAGAAACACCCCAAAATACCCCAAAACCACCCCAAAAACCCCCCAAACCACCCCAAAATACCCCAAAACATCCCAAAACACCCCAAACCAGAGCACGGCCCTCATGGCTGCGGGGACAGCGGCCTCAGAACCCCCAAAAACACCCCAAGACACCCAAAAATACCCCAGAACACCCCAAATTACCCCAAAACATCCCAAAATACCCCAAATTACCCCAAAACATCCCAAAACACCCCAAACCAGAGCACGGCCCTCATGGCTGCGGGGACAGCAGCCTCAGAACCCCCAGAAACACCCCAAAACACCCCAAAACACCCCCAAAATACCCCAGAAACACCCCAAAATACCCCCAAACCACCCCAAAAACCCCCAAAACATCCCAAAATACCCCAAACCAGAGCACGGCCCTCATGGCTGCGGGGACAGCGGCCTCAGAACCCCCAGAAACACCCCAGAACACCCCAGAACACCCCAAAAATACCCCAGAAACACCCCAAAAAATACCCGAAAACCACCCCAAAAACCCCCAAAACCACCCCAAAATACCCCAAAACATCCCAAAACACCCCAAACCAGAGCACGGTCCTCATGGCTGCGGGGACAGCGGCCTCAGAACACCAAAACACCCCAGAAACACCCCAGAACACCCCCAAACACCCCAAAACCACCCCAAATTACCCCAAAATACTCCAAAAAACCCCAAAATACCCCAAAGCAGAGCATGGCCCTCATGGCTGCGGGGACAGCGGCCTCAGAACCCCCAAAAACACCCCAGAAACACCCCAGAACACCCCAAAATACCCCAGAAACACCCCAAAAACCCCCCAAACCACCCCAAAATACCCCAAAACATCCCAAAACACCCCAAACCAGAGCACGGCCCTCATGGCTGCGGGGACAGCGGCCTCAGAACCCCCAGAAACACCCCAGAACACCCCAAAACACCCCAAAAATACCCCAGAAACACCCCAAAAAATACCCGAAAACCACCCCAAAAACCCCCAAAACCACCCCAAAATACCCCAAAACATCCCAAAACACCCCAAACCAGAGCACGGTCCTCATGGCTGCGGGGACAGCGGCCTCAGAACACCAAAACACCCCAGAAACACCCCAGAACACCCCCAAACACCCCAAAACCACCCCAAATTACCCCAAAACATCCCAAAATACCCCAAATTACCCCAAAACATCCCAAACCAGAGCACGGCCCTCATGGCTGCGGGGACAGCGGCCTCAGAACCCCCAAAAACACCCCAAAACACCCCAAAATAGCCCAGAAACACCCCAAAAACACCCCAAAATACCCCAAAGCACCCAAAAAAAAACCCCCAAAACATCCCAAAATACCCCAAACCAGAGCACGGCCCTCATGGCTGCGGGGACAGCGGCCTCAGAACCCCAAAAACACCCCAAAACACCCCAAAACACCCCAAAAATACCCCAGAAACACCCCAAAATACCCCAAAACATCCCAAAACACCCCAAACCAGAGCACGGCCCTCACGGTGGCAGCACCGCGGGGACACGGCCCTGAGAACCATCCCAAACCCAGGAAAGACCCCAAAACCCCTGAAAACCCCCGAAACCCTGGGAAATCCCACAAAAATCCTGTAAAACTCCGTGAGATCCCACGAAACCCTGCGAAATCCCGCAAAATCCCACAAAATCCTGCGAAATCCCGCAAAATCCCACAAAATCCTGTGAAATCCCACAGAATCCCACAAAATCCTGCGAAATCCCACAGAATCCCACAAAATCCTGCGAAATCCCACAAAATCCCACAAAATCCTGCGAAATCCCACAGAATCCTGGGAAATGCTGCAAAAATCCCACAAAATCCTGGGAAATCCTGTGAAATCCCACAAAATCCTGTGAAATGCTGCAAAAATCCCACAAAACCCTGCAAAATCCTGCGAAATCCCACAAAATCCTGTGAAATCCCACAAAATCCTGCAAAATCCCGCAAAATCCCATGAAGTCCCACTAAAACCTGTGAAATCCCGCAAAATCCTGGGAAATGCTGCAAAAATCCCACAAAATCCTGGGAAATCCCACAAAATCCTGGGAAATCCTGTGAAACCCCACAAAACCCTGGGAAATCCCACAAAATCCTGGGAAATGCTGCAAAAATCCCACAAAATCCTGTGAAATCCCACAAAATCCCACAAAATCCTGGGAAATCCCACAAAATCCTGGGAAATCCTGTGAAACCCCACAAAACCCTGCAAAATACCACGAAATCCCAGAAAATCCCACGAAGTCCCGCAGAGCCCCGAGAAATCCCACAAAACCCGTGAAATCCCATAAAACCCTGTGGAAAATCCCACAAAATCCCACAAAATCCCACAAAATCCTGTGAAACCCCTCAAACTCCCCCCCGAATCCCGTGAAATCCCACAAGACCCCATGGAATCCCGCAAAACCCCGCAAAATCCGCCAAAATCCCGCAAAATCCACCAAAACCCCATGAAATCCCGTGAAACCCCACAAAATCCTATAAAAACCCGCAGAACCCCACAAAGCCCCGCAAGATCCCGCAAAACCCCGTGAAATCCTGTAAAATTTTTAATGGGGTTTGTTTCAGTGGGGTTTGTTTATTGGGGTTTGTTTGTTTATTGGGATTTATTTCAGTGGGGTTTGTTTATTTGGGTTTGTTTAATGGGGTTTATTTTCAATGGGGTTTGTTTATTGGGGTTTATTTTCAATGGGGTTTGTTTATTTATTGGGGTTTATCCAGTGGGGTTTGTTTAATGGGGTTTATTTCAATGGGATTTGTTTATTGGGGTTTATTCAGTGGGGTTTGTTTGTTTATTGGGGTTTATTTTCAATGGGGTTTGTTTATTGGGGTTTATTTCAATGGGGTTTATTTATTGGGGTTTATCCAGTGGGGTTTGTTTAATGGGGTTTATTTCAATGGAATTGGTTTATTGGGGTTTATTCAGTAGGGTTTGTTTGTTTATTGGGGTTTATCCAGTGGGGTTTGTTTAATGGGGTTTATTTCAATGGGGTTTGTTTATTGGGGTTTATTCAGTGGGGTTTGTTTGTTTATTGGGGTTTATTCAGTGGGGTTTGTTTAATGGGGTTTATTTCAATGGGATTTGTTTATTGGGGTTTATTTCAGTGGGGTTTGTTTATTTATTGGGGTTTATCCAGTGGGGTTTGTTTAATGGGGTTTATTTCAATGGGATTTGTTTATTGGGGTTTATTCAGTGGGGTTTGTTTGTTTATTGGGGTTCATTTCAGTGGGGTTTGTTTATTGGGGTTTATTTCAATGGGATTTGTTTATTGGGGTTTATTTCAGTGGGGTTTGTTTGTTTATTGGGGTTCATTTCAGTGGGGTTTGTTTATTGGGGTTTATTTCAATGGGATTGGTTTATTGGGGTTTATTCAGTGGGGTTTGTTTGTTTATTGGGGTTTATTTCAATGGGGTTTATTTATTGGGGTTTATTCAGTGGGGTTTGTTTAATGGGGTTTATTTCAATGGGATTTGTTTATTGGGGTTTGTTTCAGTGGGGTTTGTTAAATTTTTGGGGTTTATTCAGTGGGGTTTGTTTAATGGGGTTTGTTTCAGTGGGGTTTGTTTATTGGGGTTTATTCAGTGGGGTTTGTTTAAAGGGGTTTATTTCAATGGGGTTTGTTTATTGGGGTTTGTTTCAGTGGGGTTTGTTAATTTTTGGGGGTTTATTCAGTGGGGTTTGTTTATTTATTGGGGTTTATTTTCAATGGGGTTTGTTTGGTTTTGGGGTTTCGGTGGGGCAGCACATTCCCAGCTGTTCCCAGTTCCCACCTGCTCCAGGCTGGTTTTGGGGAGCTGCCACCCCTGTCCCTGTCATGTCCCTGTCCCTGTCCCGTCCCTGTCCCCGTCCCGGGAGGGTTCGGTCCTTGCCACCAGCAGGGATTGCGGGATCTGAGCCCCATTCCCGGAGAATTCCCGGAGAATTCCCGGAGAATTCCCACAGAATTCCCACAGAATCCCGTGCCCCACCTGGCTTGGCCAACAGGTGTCGGGGACAATTCAGGGACCAGGCAGAAGGGACAGAGGTGACAGAGAGGAGAACGTGGCACCGGGTTTGGGGACAATTCAGGGACCCCAAAGAGGTGACAGAGATGGGGAGATGGCACCGGGTTTGGGGACAATTCGGGGACCAGAGGTGACAGAGATGGGGAGGTGGCACCGGGTTTGGGGACAATTAAAGGACCAGACAGAGGTGACAGAGGTGGGGATGTGGCACCGGGTTTGGGGACAATTCAGAGACCAAACTGAGGTGACAGATGGGGATGTGGCACCGGGTTTGGGGACAATTCAGGGACCAGGCAGAGGTGACGGACAGGACTGGGATGAGGACGTGGCACCGGGTTTGGGGACAATTCAGGGACCCCAAAGAGGTGACAGAGGTGGGGATGTGGCACAGGATTTGGGGACAATTAAAGGACCAGACAGAGGTGACAGAGGTGAACGGGTTGGGGATGTGGCACCGGGTTTGGGGACAATTCAGGGACCAGGCAGAGGTGACAGAGATGGGGAGGTGGCACCGGGTTTGGGGACAATTCAGGGACCAGGCAGAGGTGACAGAGATGGGGATGTGGCACCGGGTTTGGGGACAGTTCAGGGAGGTGACAGAGGAGACAGATGGGGAGGTGGCACCGGGTTTGGGGACAATTCAGGGACCAGATAAAGGTGACAGAGATGAGGACGTGGCACCGGGTTTGGGGACAATTAAAGGACCCCACAGAGGTGACAGAGGTGACAGAGGTGGGGATGTGGCACCGGGTTTGGGGACAATTCAGGGACCCCAAAGAGGTGACAGATGTGGGGAGGTGGCACCGGGTTTGGGGACAATTCAGGGACCAGGCAGAGGTGACAGAGATGGGGAGGTGGCACCGGGTTTGGGGACAATTCAGGGAGGTGACAGATGTGGGGATGTGGCACCGGATTTGGGGACAATTCAGGGACACCAAAGAGGTGACAGAGGTGGGGATGTGGCACCGGGTTTGGGGACAATTAAACGACCAGAAAGAGGCGGCAGAGCTGGGGATGTGGCACCGGGTTTGGGGACAATTCAGGGAGGTGACAGATGTGGGGATGTGGCACCGGGTTTGGGGACAATTCAGGGACACCAAAGAGGTGACAGAGGTGGGGATGTGGCACCGGGTTTGGGGACAATTCAGGGAGGTGACAGAGCTGAGGATGAGGCACAGGGGACAATTGCAGGACCCCCACCGAGGTGACAGACAGGACCACGATGAGGATGCGACACGGAGCGAGGCCACCCCCCAAATCCCCGCCGCTCCCTTTCCCAAGGCCACCCTCACCCTCCCGCGGGGTCCCTTCCCCGGCATGACGGTCACCTTTTGTCCCCGCCGGGCGGGCGGTGACACGTCCCGCCTTGTCACCCGCCTTGTCACCCGCCTGTCACCCGCCGCAGGCTCCGGGGGACGCTGATGGAAGGAGCGGGAACGGAGCTTTTGATCTCCAGCGACTCATCCCGGGTGAGTCACGGCCCGAAACCCCCCCCCCCCCTCCCCAATCCCAAAAAAACCCAAAAAAACCGGGATGGGAACGGCGCTGCCACCCCCCTGTCACTGTCGCCGTGTCCCCAAGAGGCTCCGGGTCCCGGAGGTCCGCGGGAAAACGGGATCGGGGTGGGAAACGCCGAGAGAGGATCGCGCTTTGTGAGCCCCCCGCCCCAAAATCCTCTCAGGACGCTTTTGGGGATTTTGGGGCTTTTTTTGGGGTTATTTTTTTAGGGGGGGGATTGGGTGGTGACGGCTTCGAGTCCCTTCCTGAGTTTCCCAGCCACAAATCCATGTGGAAAAAAAAAAACAACACCCCAACAAACAAACCCCAAAAACCCCCCAGAAAAGCCGCGTTCTTTCGCCGTTTCCCCCCAGGATTTGTTTTCCCCATTTTTTTCCCTTTGCCCCTTTTTTTCCGCCTCATTCTTTCCCCCACTTTTTCTTCCTCCCCTCATTCTTTCCTACGCGGTTTTTTTTTTCCCCTCCTTCTCTCCCTTTTTCCCCACCACATTTTTTTTTCCTCTCTCATTCTTCCCCATTTCCCAACAATTTCCCCCCCTCCTTCATTTTCCCCCTTTTCTCCCTTTTTTTCCCCCCCCTCCTCATCCTTTCCCATTTCTTCCACATTTTCCACCTCCCATTTAAAAAATATCTTTTTTTTTTAAAAAAAAAAGAAACAACCACAAAAAACCCTGGGCCCTCTTTGCCAAAGGATTTTCCCTCCTCTCCCACTCCCCTGGTGCCTTAGGGTTCCTCCCGGCCCCAAAATCTCCCTTTTCCTCCCCAAAAAAACACATCCCCCCCCCCTTCCCAAAATCCCATCCATCCCGGAGGGCTTTGCCGGGACGCGGCCGCTCCATCCCCGCTGCCCCCGAGGCTGAAATCCGGAGTTTATCTATTTTTTATTATTATTTTTTTTTTTCTTGAATTCCACGCTCGGTTGGAATTACCCTCATCCATTTCGGGCAGGGGAGGAATGGTAAATAAAAAATAAAAAAAAAAAATATAAATGAGGGTGGGTGGGTTTTATTTATTTTTTTTTTTTTGCTGTTTTGTTGGGGTTTTTTGTTTGGTTTTTTTTTCTTTCCCAGGGAATCCAGCCTGCGGTGGAGATAAGGGCGGGTTTATCCATCAGCACGAGCCGGGGTTTTTTTTTTTGGTTTTTTTGTTGTTTTTTTTTAATGGGATGAGGTGGGGGAAAAAAAAAAAAAAAAGAAGAAGAAGAAAAGCTCTGGCGGATCCATTGTGGGAGCAGCGGGGATGGGAATAAACCCCGGGAGAGGAGCCGGGGGAAGGGGCAGCAGGTGCTGCCTCAGATGGGAATTTTTTTTCTTTTTTGATCCGCTCGATTTGAGGCGATCCGGGCCGTGGAGACGCTTCCCAGCCCCTCTTCCCATGGGATTCTCCCGCTTTTGGGATGGCTCCCAACACCCCAAAAGCGGCCGGTGACGCTCCGGCATTTCCCGGGCTCGGGAGATAAACCCATCCCAAATCTTTTGATTTTTTTTTTTAAATTTTTTTTTTCCCTCCTTTTTTTTCCACCCTGCTCGAAGCCAAGGCCTGATCCAGAGGGTGATCCAGAGGCGGCCGGGAAGGATCCATGGGAAAGAGGGAAAGCTTTTCCCCATTTCAAAAGAAAATCATTATCCAAGAGTCTCCTCTGCCTTCACCACCGCACCCCTGCCCTGCTCCCCCAAACCCTGCCGGGTTTTTTGGTTGGTTTTTTTTTTTTTTTTTTTTTGGAGGGGATTTCAGGGAAAAATCAGAAGGATTTGGGAATGATGGGGTGGGAGGTGGTGGTTACAGAATCCTCGGCGGAAAAAAAAAAAAAAAAAAAAAAAAAAGAGGAGGAAAAAAAAAAAATCATCGCTTGCCTCTTTCGCGGTGCCCCTCAATCAGGTAATTGGCCATAATTGGCCAAAATGAGGCGCCGCGGTGCGACTGGAAAACGCAGATGGGAGCCGGGAAAAGGCTGCTCGGAGAGGGGGAAAATAAAACCGGGAATAACATTTTTTCCCCCCCTCGCATCCACATCTCCTCAGCCGCTCGCTCCTGATTTTCCTTTTTTTTTTGCGGGGGGGGGGTGTTCTCGGAACCGAACAAAGCGACAACAAAATAATAAATTAAAATATCCCACGCTCGTCGTTTTTTTTTTTTTTCCGTGATTTTAGGGGTGATCCCAGCAGCTGGGAAAAATCCCGGGGAAAGGGGAATGTAGTGGGGAAAAAACCGGCATGGGCAAACCTGTAAAAATTCCTTCCCCCCCCTCCCAAAAAAAAACCCCAAAATTCCCGGTTATCCCGAAGGAAGCGCGGCAGCCCTCCCCGGCTCCGGGCAGGCCAACGCCGCCTCTTGTTGCATCCATCCCTGCGGCTCCACTCGGCTGGATTTTGGGGCTGGAGAGGCAAACTTTTCCTCCGCCGGGAGAGCGGGGTCGGGGATGCTCCGATCGCCTCCGCGGGAGCGCCGGGAGCGGGACGCGGAGAGAAAGCGTGGATGAAGGGTGGGGGGGAAAAAATTAAATAAAATAAAATAAAATAAAAGAGGATCGGGGAAATGTGGTGGGTGGTGGGGGGGGAATAAAAGCATCCCGGGAAAGAGGAATTCCTACCTGCGCTGAGCTGAGCTGGCGGCCGCTCGGCTCCGTGACTTGGCCGGTTGTGCCGGAGCCGAGCGGGGTTTTTATAGCCGGGATCGCGCCCCCCGCCCCGGCCACGTGCGCGCCTGAGCCCACCCACCCCCGGGGCTGCCGCCGGGCGGGCGGCTCCGGGAGACTGACGGACGGACGGACGGACGGACCGACCGACTGGCTGCCCCCGCAGCCCGCGTCCCTTATCCTGAACCCCGCGCCTTCCCCGCCACCGGCATCCTCCCCGCGCGTCTCGTCCTTCATCGCTCACCCCGCATCCTCCCTGCGTCCCTGATCCTGCATCCCTCATCCCACATCGCTCATCCTCCCCGCATCCCTCATCCCCGCGTCTCTCATCCTTCCTGCGTCCCGCGTCTTCCCCGCGTCCCGCATTTCACATCCCGCCTCCTGAATCCCGCATCCTCCCCACATTCCATACCCTTCATCTTTCCCCGCATCCCGCATCCCATATCCCAAATCTCTCATCCCACATCCCACAACCCACATCCCACATCCCACATCCCAACCCCAGATCCCGCATCCCGCGTCCCGCATCCCATATCCCAAATCTCTCATCCCACATCCCACAACCCACATCCCACATCCCAGATCCCAACCCCAGATCCCGCATCCCACGTCCCGCATCCCATATCCCAAATCTCTCATCCCACATCCCGCATCCCAACCCCACAGCCCGCATCTCGAATCAGAAATCCCGTATCCTGCACCCCACATCCCACACCCTCCCCGCATCCCTCGTCCCGCATCCTTCATCCCACATCCCGCATCTTCCCTGCATCCCTCATCCCCCATCTTGCATCGCACATCCCACACCCTGCACCCCACATCCCAAATCCCGCACCCCACATCCCAAATCCCGCACCCCACATCCCAAATCCCGCACCCCACATCCCGCATCCCACATCCCAAATCCTGCATCCCAAATCCTGCATCCCACATCCCAAATCCCACATCCCAAATCCTGCATCCCAAATCCTGCATCCCAAATCCCACACCCCACATCCCAAATCCCACACCCCACATCCCAAATCCCGCACCCCACATCCCAAATCCCGCACCCCACGTCCCAAATCCCGCACCCCACATCCCAAATCCCGCACCCCACATCCCAAATCCCGCACCCCACATCCCAAATCCCGCACCCCACATCCCAAATCCCGCACCCCGCATCCCAAATCCCGCACCCCGCATCCCAAATCCCGCACCCCGCATCCCAAATCCCACACCTCACATCCCAAATCCCACACCCCACATCCCAAATCCCACATCCCACATCCTCCTCACATCCTTGGAGCCACTTCCCGCCATGTCCCGGATCAGGAGAAGCCGAGATCAATCCCAAACTCTTCCCAAAGGGGATTTTCCAACCTCAGCCCCTCCCACATCCCGCCCCCATCCCGCTCCTGAGCGTGAGAGTGGGAATCATGGATTTGGGATTTGCTGGAGGAGCAGAAGGAATAGGGAACAGGGAATGGGGAATGGGAATGGGAATGGGAATGAGGAATGGGGAATGGGAATGGGAATGGGGAATGGGGAATGGGAATGGGAATGGGAATGGGAATGGGAATGGGGAATGGGGAATGGGGATGGGAATGGGGATGGGAATGGGAATGGGAATGGGAATGGGAATGGGGAATGGGGAATGGGGAATGGGGATGGGAATGGGAATGGGAATGGGGAAGGGGAATGGGAATGGGAATGGGGAATGGGGAATGGGAATGGGAATGGGGAATGGGAATGGGAATGGGGAAGGGGAATGGGAATGGGAATGGGAATGATGGGAATGGGAATGGGGAATGGGAATGGGAATGGGGAATGGGGAATGGGAATGATGGGAATGGGAATGGGAATGGGAATGGGAATGGGGAATGGGAATGGGAATGGGAATGATGGGAATGGGGAATGGGGAATGGGAATGGGAATGGGGAATGGGGAATGGGGATGGGAATGAGAATGGGAATGGGGATGGGAATGGGGAATGGGAATGGGGAATGGGAATGGGGATGGGAATGGGGATGGGAATGGGGATGGGAATAGGGAATGGGGAATGGGGATGGGAATGGGAATGGGAATGGGGAATGGGAATGGGAATGGGGATGGGAATGGGAATGGGGAATGGGGAATGGGGAATGGGAATGGGGAATGGGGAATGGGAATGGGAATGGGAATGGGAATGGGAATGGGAATGGGAATGGGGGATGGGAATGGGGAATGGGGATGGGAATGGGGAATGAGGAATGGGAACGGGAATGGGAATGATGGGAAGGGGGAATAGGAATGGAAATGGGAATGGGAATGGGGAATGGGAATGGGAATGGGAATGGGAATGATGGGAATAGGGAATGGGGATGGGAATGGGGATGCTGAATGGGAATGGGAATGGGAATGGGAATGATGGGAATAGGGAATGGGGATGGGAATGGGGATGGGATGGGAATGGGGAATGGGGAATGGGGATGGGAATGGGGAATGGGAATGGGAACAGGGAATGGGGAATGGGGAATGGGAATGGGAATGGGAATGGGAATGATGGGAATAGGGAATGGGGATGGGAATGGGGATGGGATGGGAATGGGGAATGGGGAATGGGGATGGGAATGGGGAATGGGAATGGGAATGGGAATGGGAATGGGAATGGGAATGATGGGAAGGGGGAGTGGGAATGGAAATGGGAATGGGAATGGGAATGGGGAATGGGAATGGGGAATGGGAATGGGAATGGGAATGGGGAATGGGAATGGGGAATGGGAATGGGAATGGGAATGATGGGAATAGGGAATGGGGATGGGAATGGGGATGCTGAATGGGAATGGGAACGGGAATGATGGGAATAGGGAATGGGGATGGGAATGGGGATGGGATGGGAATGGGGAATGGGGAATGGGGAATGGGGATGGGGAATGGGAATGGGAATGGGAATGGGAATGGGAATGGGAATGATGGGAAGGGGGAATGGGAATGGAAATGGGAATGGGAATGGGAATGGGGAATGGGAATGGGGAATGGGAATGGGAATGGGGAATGGGGAATGGGAATGGGAATGGGAATGATGGGAATAGGGAATGGGGATGGGAATGGGGATGCTGAATGGGAATGGGAATGGGAATGATGGGAATAGGGAATGGGGATGGGAATGGGGATGGGATGGGAATGGGGAATGGGGAATGGGAATGGGAATGGGAATGGGTAATGGGAATGGCCAAAACCTTTGGTTTCTCCCAAAAATCCCCCCATCCCCATTCCCCCCCCCCCCCCCCCCCCCCGTTTTATTTTGGAATTCTCATCCCTGCCGATGCCTCTCCCTGCCCCACCTCAGGAATTAATTAAATCCGGCGCCACGATCCCATCTCAGGAATTCCTTGGAATGATTCCACGGGAAGGGCTGGAAGCATCTTTCCGCTCGGGAATTGAGTTTGTGCCCCCGGCTGGGACCACCCTGGATGTGCTTGGAGCCTGGAAAAGCCCAAAATTTGGGAAAGTGCCCCAAACCAGAGGTGGAACAACCTGGGAGTGTCTGGAGGGTGGGATAAGAGCTGGGATTTGGGGAATTTTTAGGGAAAATGGGGCGGGATGAGAGCCTGGATCTGAGGAATTTTTAGGGAAAACAGAACATTTATTTTTTCATTTAAAAAAATCTGGTTTTTAATGAAAACCTTGCTCCGGTCTTCCCTGAAACGCCCGGATTTTCAAGAATTCCCTGGATTTTAGGCCTGGGAGACGCTTTGCCCTTTCCCGGGATAATTTCCCGACGTCTCCAGGCTTCATTCCCAAAATTGCCATTTTTGTGATTTTATTGCCAAAAAAACCACCTTTTCTCCCCGAATCTGCACAAAGGGATCCGAGCTGGTGACGAGGAGGAAAAATATCCTTTTGTTTTTTAGCGTTCCCAGGTTTTGGGGTTTTTTTGGGATCCGTGCCAGAACCCACAGCCTGGGCGGGAAAAGGTTTGGGATGTGGGATTTGGGAAAATCAGGAAAATCGTTCCCCCGGAATTTGGCGTTCCCGTGGTCCCGTGGGTTTGGAGCAGCCTGGGATAGGGGAAGGGATGGGATTGAAGGCCCGTGCATCCCAAACCATTCCGGGATTCTGGGATCCAGGACACTCAGGATCCAGCCCGAGGGGGTTTTATGGAATTCAGGGATGGAAAAGGGAAGGGAGACCCTTCCTGGAGTCCCCGATTCCCAGGGAATTCCCAAAATTCCTTCCTGGAGTAGGAGTCGGGATGGGGCCGGATCCAATCCCAAGCTGGTAATAGAGGGAATTCCCTGGGAAAGGGGGAAAAAATTTGGATCTGGGCAGGAATTCCCGGCTGGGCTGGAATTCCCAGAGAATCCCTGGGAATGTTCCCAGACAATCCCTGGGAATGTCCGAGGAAAGCACCTGGGATGGTGGGATTGGAACGGGGTTGGGGACGGGATGAACTTTTTTTTTTTTTTTGGTTCAAATGATGGAAAACGATGGATCCGAGCCCAAATATCCTGGAATCCTGGAATGGTTCAGGTGGGAAGAGACCTTCGGGATCATCCCGTTCCGGCCCCCTGCCACGGGCACTTCCAGAGCTCATCCCGGATCCAGCTGGAAATTTTCCCAGTGTGGAAAAATCACCTCATCAGCCCCATTTCCTTGGGGGGGAAAACTCTGGATTTCGGCAAAACTTCCCTAAAAAATTAAAACCAAATATTCCGGGGTGGAGAAAGAGCTGCTTTGATCTCAAATTCCTGCTGCATTCGCGTCCAGCCCTTGGAAGACGGGGAAGATGGAATTCCAGCCGCCTTCTCCCAGATTTGGGATTGCGGCTCCTCCAAGGTCTCCTGCTTCCCATGGGAAAAAGAATAAAATCATTCCCTAAGGAAAAAAAATCTGCTCCGTGTGAGGGAAAGGCTGGCCGGGAACCAGGTTGGAGCCGGTGACTCGTTCCCATCTGGAATTCTTTCGGAATTCCGTGTCCTCCCCGTATCCATCGGGTTTCTGGAAAATCTCCACGGCCTCTTCCGACACTGTGGGGCGGAGAAATGAGGTTTTGTCCGAATTTGGATCTTTTTTTTTTTCCCCCCTGGTTTTTGGGAATTCCAGCTCTGGAGGGCGGATGAGGATGGAGGTTTGTCCCGCTGGAGCGCAGATCCCGAGTCCGGAGGAAAGAGGTGGGGGGGATTTTGGGAAGGAATTCCTGGCTGGGCTGGAATTCCCAGAGAACCCCTGGATCCCTGGGAGTGGGCAAGAAAAGTTTGGAGCAGCCTGGGATGGTGGGGTTGGAATGGGATGGGATTGAAGGTCCGTGCATCCCATCCCAAACCATTCCGGGATTCTGGGATCCAGGACACTCAGGGTCAATCCCGAGGGGTTTTTATGGAATTTGGGGATGGAAAAGGGAAGGGAGACCCTTCCTGGAGTCCTGAATTCCCAGGGAATTCCCAAAATTCCTTCCTGGAATAGGACTCGGGATGGGGCTGGATCCAATCGCAGGCTGGGAATGGAGGGAATTCCCTGAGAAATGGGATTTGGGAAGGAATTCCGGGCTGGGTTGGAATTCCCAGAGAATCCCTGTGAGTGTCCAAGGAGAAGTTGGAGCACCCTGGGAGGTGTGGGGATCCCCTGCCTTGTCCATTCGCGTGGCCGGACAAAGGGACAGAGGGACAGAGGGACGGAGGGACAGAAGGACGGACAGATGGGGAAATCACAGCCCAGCGCTCCCCGCGTTTCGACGAGGTTTGCCCTCAGCGCGCACCCGTCGGAGACCGCAGAGGCTGCCGGGAATGGTAGTTTCCCCCGCTTAGCGCAGCCACCGCGCACGCGCAGCACTGCCCCTTGGCGGAGGCGTTCTCTGATTGGCTGAGAGACGGGTGGTGGGCGGGGCTAGAGGCCGTGGCGGGAATTGCGGCGGCGGCGAATTCGGCGCGAGCGGCACCAGCGAGAGGAAGGCCGGGTAACGGCTGAGGGGAAACGGAGCCGAGGGGAAACCGAGCTGAAGGGAACCGACCCGAGGGGAACCGACCCGAGGGGAAACCGACCCGAGGGGAACCGACCCGGTTCGAGCGGCTGCCGGGGCAGCGGCGGTGAGTGCAGGGGCTGAGGGGGAACCGGCCCGGCCCGAGCGGCTCTGAGCGCCGGAGTTCTGAGGGGAACCGGCCCGGCCCGAGCGGCTCTGAACGCCGGAGTTCTGAGGGGGAACCGGCCCGGCCCGAGCGGCTCTGGGCGCCGGAGTTCTGAGGGGAACCGGCCCGGCCCGAGCGGCTCTGGGCGCCGGAGTTGTGAGGGGAACCGGCCCGGCCCGAGCGGCTCTGAACGCCGGAGTTCTGAGGGGAACCGGCCCGGCCCGAGCGGCTCTGGGCGCCGGAGTTCTGAGGGGAACCGGCCCGGTCCGAGCGGCTCTGGGCGCCGGAGTTGTGAGGGGGAACCCGGCCCCGGCCCGAGCGGCTCTGAGCGCCGGAGTTGTGAGGGGAACCGGCCCGGCCCAAGCGGCCAAGGAGCGCCGGAGTTGTGAGGGGAACCGGCCCGGCCCGAGCGGCTCTGAGCGCCGGAGTTGTGAGGGGGAACCGGCCCGGCCCGAGCGGCTCTGGGCGCCGGAGTTGTGAGGGGAACCGGCCCGGTCCGAGCGGCTCTGGGCGCCGGAGTTGTGACCGGCCCGGCCCGAGCGGCTCTGAGCGCCGGAGTTGTGAGGGGAACCGGCCCGGTCCGAGCGGCTCTGGGCGCCGGAGTTGTGAGGGGAACCGGCCCGGCCCGAGCGGCTCTGAGCGCCGGAGTTGTGAGGGGAACCGGCCCGGCCCGAGCGGCTCTGAGCGCCGGAGTTGTGAGGGGAACCGGCCCGGCCCGAGCGGCTCTGAGCGCCGGAGTTGTGAGGGGAACCGGCCCGGCCCGAGCGGCTCTGAACGCCGGAGTTGTGAGGGGAACCGGCCCGGCCCGAGCGGCTCTGAGCGCCGGAGTTGTGAGGGGAACCGGCCCGGCCCGAGCGGCTCTGGGCGCCGGGACTACGGAAGGGGCTGAGGCGGCCAAGGGGCTCCGCCTGAGGGTGCGGAGAAGGGTCTGAGGTGGGAAGCCTCAGGCAAAGGAGCAGGGAAAAGCCGGGAGTGAGGGAATGGCGGGTGAGGGTGGGAAAAGAGGCTGAGGTGAGGTGTCCAAGGGGGCTTGGGTGAGAAGTGGGGAAGAGCTGGGCTTGGAGTGGGGCAGAGGATGGGAAAAGGGGCTGAGGTTGAGGTGAGCAAGGGGTCTGGAGGTGTTGGGAGGGGCTGGGGCTGAGGGGATGGGAAAGGGAAGGGAGAAGGATTGAAGCGAGTGGGTTTTTATTGCAGTGGGTGCGTGGGGAGGTCGGGGTTTGGAGCTGCTCCGGAAAGGAGCCGGGAGAGGGCTGGGTGAGAAGATGGGATTTGGGAAAGGAGCTGGGCTGTGGGTTTGGGGAGGGAGGCGGATTTGAAGGCAGCAGCAGGTGGGGTAGGAGGTTTGAGGCGCGGGGGGGGGGGGGGGGAAGGAATTAAATGTGAGTTTAGGGATAAATCTGGGCCGGTGTGGAGGAGCACGGGGAGAAGGGGATGAGGGACCTGTAGGACTGCAGTGGGAATTTGCGCTGGATTACGGAGAGAGAGGAATTATCTGGGATGAGGGGTCTGGGAGCGGGACAGGGAGCTTGAGGTGAACTTCGGGGTCAGCTCGTGAAGGGCGTGGGGAGAGGGATGAGGCAGGAAATCGGTGCTGGAAGCGCAGGGACGTGACGCAGCCGTGAAAATTCCGAGCAGGGAAAAAAGCCTCAGTGCCAAACCCAGCGCTCCTGGCCAACTTCATCTTATCGGAAAGTCGATCCAGGTGACCCAGGAGGTCCTGCCTTCCCTCTGCCCCCCCGTGCAGGAGAACGTGCCCGCGGAGCCCTTTTCCCTCCTCACCCAGCTCCCCCTCACCGGGAGCGGATCGATGGCGCTGCCCCGGGCGGCCGGATCCCGCTGTGCCGCCGGGATTGTGCCGGAGAGCCGGCTCCCAGTTACCATGGTTTTGTAGTTCGACTTCAAGATCCCCTTAATTAGGTTTTTTTGTTTTGTTTTGTTTTGTTTTTTTTTTCTTTTTCAAAGTTCTGCGCTAGAGTTTGAAAGAAGAACGGAACTCGCAGCTTGGTCTCGAAAGGTGTTTATTAAATTTTTTATCTGAAGGCCAGTGCACCCGCTCAGCGCCAGGCTTAGGGTGCTGAAAGACACGGCTGCCAAGAGCACCAGACCCGGTCTCTAAAGTTTGCTAAAAGAAGTTTTTAATTCAGTTAACTCTTGAACCGCACTATATTTACAGTTTTGTGCCGGTAATCGCTGCCAATTCCAGGCACGCCGTTTTCCGCGTCGCCCGTATTCCACCAGCGTCTCTGTGCCGCCGTCACAGCAGAAGATGGAGCGGGAAGAAGAAGAGCTTAGGACACCGCCCAAAATTCTCCACGTTGCCTCTATCCACTTCCATCCCATAAACCCCAAACCTACAAATTTTCACCCTGTGACGAACTCAACCGCTATCTGAATTTAAATTTTTGTTGTTCTCGTTTCTTCCACCAGCGTTGGCAGTTTTCCCCATGGGCTGAGGTCAAAGGCTTTCCTGGGCTCCCGCCAGGGGTCCCGGAGCCCCCCAGGACAATTTGAGGGGTTTTCCCTGTGCCACGGATATGGCAACTCCGGCTGCCTCCCCTCAGGAAACCGTTCAGTTTGAGTTTAGTCGGTGCGTAAAAGTTGATTTTTTTTTTTGTTTGTTTGTTTTTTTAAATCCTCTCCCAGGTTTTCCCTGCCATGAGCCCCTGATCCATCGGGAATGGCCGAGGAGGGTCCCCCCAAGTACAGCCTGCTGCGGGAGGTGGGCCGAGGCAGCTACGGCGTGGTCTACGAGGCCGTGGCCAACCTCAGCGGGCGGCGCGTGGCCGTCAAGAGGATGCGCTGCCACGCGCCCGAGAACGCCGAGCTGGCCCTGCAGGAGCTCTGGGCCCTGCTCAGCGTCCGGCGGCGGCACCGGAACGTGCTGCAGCTGGAGGAGTGCGTCCTGCAGCGCGGCCGCCTCTTCCAGCCCTTGGAGGGCCGGCCCTGCCCGCTGGTGGAGACGTGCCTGAAGGGCCGCGGCTGCGCCGACCCGCGCTCGGCCTGCTCGCTGTGGTTCGTCACCGAGCTCTGCCGCGGCGGCACCCTGAACGAGTTCCTGCTGGCGCGCCGCCCCGACGCCCGCCTCAACCGCAGCTTCATGCGGCAGCTGAGCGGCGCCGTGGCCTTCCTGCACCGCAGCCGCATCGTGCACCGCGACCTCAAGGCCGACAACATCCTGGTGGCTCACGGCGCCGACGGGCCCGTGGTGAAGGTGGGGAGACGGGGCGTGGTGGGGCCGTGGGGCTCTTGGAGATGGGAAAGGATCCAGGAGCTGGGGGAGTTTGCCCGGAGAAGGGAAGGATCCACCCGGGTCGTTCCTAACTCGGTGTTCCCGAGAATTCTACCCAAGTTTGAATCCCCCCAGGAATTCCACCCAGCTCGTTCCTCAGATTCCCAAGGATCCCACCCAGCTCGTTCCCAGCTCAGAATCCCAAGAATCCCACCCAGCTCATTCTTTAGATTTCCAGGAATTCCACCCAGATCATTCCCAGCTCAGAATCCCAAGAATTCCACTCAACTCATGTCTCAGAATCCCAAGAATTCCATTTAACTCATTCCTCAGAATCCCAAGAATCCCACCGAGATCATTCTTTAGAGTTCCAAGAATTCCACCCAGATCATTCCCAACTAAAAACCCCAAGAATTCCTCCCAGCTCATTCCCAGCTCAAAATCCCCAGGAATTCCACCCAGCTTGTTCCCAACTCAGAATCCCAAGAATCCCACCCAGCTCATGTCTCAGAATCCCAAGAATTCCATTTAACTCATTCCCAACTCAGAATCCCAAGAATCCCACCCAGCTCATTCCTCAGAATCCCAAGAATTCCACCCAACTCAGAATCCCAAGAATCCCACCCACCTCATTCCTCAGAATCCCAAGAACCCCGCCCGCCTCCTCCCTCGGGATCCCCACAACTTCCATCCGCAAACCGCCAAACCCCGAGCGCGATCCCGCCAAATCCCATTTTTTTTTTTCCCCCCCCTTCTCCCCTCATTCCAGGTGGCGGATTTTGGCCTGAGCAAGGTTTGCCAGGGCAAGGGGAACGTGAACCAGCTGTGCCTCTCCTCCGCCTGCGGATCCAACTTCTACATGGCCCCCGAAGTTTGGGAAGGGCACTACACGGCCAAGGCCGACATCTTCGCCCTGGGCGTCATCTTCTGGGCCATGGTGGAGAGGATCACCTTCCAGGACGGGGACACCAAAAAGGAATTGCTGGGTTAGGAATAATTTTTTTTTTTGGGATCCTCTCTGATTCTTTTTATTTATTTATTTACTTTTTTTCCCGGGGCGTTTCCACCCCCTGGAATTTACTCAGGGGGGACGGGTTTGGAGCGACTTTGAGATGGTGGCAAAGGTTTTCCCTGGGTGATCCTCAAGGTCCATTCTGAGCCGCTCCATAAATTCCAAGATGCTTTGAATGTGGCTTTTCCCAGGAATCCCAACAATTCCACCCAGATCATTTCTGAGAATCCCAAGAATTCCACTCAGATCATTCTTTAAAATCCCAGCAATCCCACCCAGATAATTTTTCAGGATCCCAAGAATTCCACCCAGATAATTTCTGAGAACCCCAAGAATTCCACCCAGATCATTTCTGAGAATCCCAGGAATTCCACCCAGATAATTTTTCAAAATCCAAGAATTCCACTCAGATCATTCCTCAGAATTCCAAGAATTCCACCCAGATCATTTCTGAGAACCCCAAGAATTCCACTCAGATCGTTTTTGCAGAATCCCAAGAATTCCACCCAGATCATTTCTGAGAACCCCAAGAATTCCACCCAGATCATTTCTGAGAATCCCAAGAATTCCACTCAGATCATTTTTGCAGAATCCCAAAAATTCCACCCAGCTGTTCCTTAGATTCCCAAGAATTCCACCCAGATCATTCCTCAGAATCCAAGAATTCCACCCAGACAATTCCTCAGAATCCCAAGAATTCCACCCAGCCCATTCCCTCTTTGGGAATCCCCTCATTCCCATTCCCCTGCTCTGCCTTGGGCGGAGAAATCGAATTTCACTCGGGGATTTTTTTTTTTTTTTTTTTTAAACTCAGCAAACTTTTGTGTCCGACTCTTCATCCCTGCCTTGAGCAGAGTTCCCAACAACATTCCCAACAACATTCCCAACGGTTTTTTTTCCTCCAAATCATTGATTTTTGGGGTTTTTTTTCCGGTGGGTTCTCCCAGCCTAACCCAGCTCTCCGTCGCGCAGGCACTTACGTCCGCCGAGGCAAGGAGCTGATCCCGCTGGGAGAAGCTCTGCTGGAAAATCCCAAACTGAAGCTCCAGATCCCTCTGAAGGACGAGGGATCCCTGCCAGAGGATCTCTGCCAGCTCCTGCACCACATGCTGGCCTTCAATCCCAAGGAAAGGCTGGATGCTTTCCAGCTGGAAGTGAAGATCCAGCGGATTTCCTACGGGAAAAAGCGGCCGCGCTCCGGCTCCTAGAGCGGGAGGGTGAGTCCGAGCTTCCCGGGGGTTTTTGGGAATCAACCCCAGGCCAAAATCCTGGGAAAATCCATGGGGAAAAAAAAAAAAAAAAAAAATCCAAACTGAGAGAAAAAGGTTTCGGCAAAAGTTTGGTTGAGTTTTCAGAATTTTTCACCTTCAATAGGTGAAGAAAAGTTGGGAGGGCGGGAAAAAATTCCCGTTTAGTTGGAGCTGTTCACCCTAAAAATTCCCATTTATTTGGAGCTGTTCATCCCAAAAATTCCCGTTTATTTGGAGCTGCTCACCCCAAAAATTCCCGTTTATTTGGAGTTGTTCATCCCAAAAATTCCCGTTTATTTGGAGCTGTTCATCCCAAAAATTCCCGTTTATTTGGAGCTGCTCACCCCAAAAATTCCCATTTATTTGGAGATGTTCATCCCCAAAAATTCCCGTTTATTTGGAGCTGTTCATCCCCAAAAATTCCCGTTTATTTGGAGCTGTTCATCCCCAAAAATTCCCATTTATTTGGAGTTAATCACCCAAATCCTGGTGTGAGAATAATCAATTGATTGATTATTGGTTTATTTTGGTCATTTGAATATTTTAGTATTATAAAAATTGGTTTATTTTAATTCACACCCTCTCCGGGCTGGGAGTTTCCCTCTGGAATTCTCCACCACGGAAATCTCTCGGAAAAGGCTGGATTGGAAATCCCGAGTCCTCCAATGAGTTTAAAAAAACCAATAAATTTTCCCAATTTTTTTTTTTTGAGTTCCCGATGGGTTTTAGATCCTGGATGGAAGTTCGAAAGCCCAAACTTCAGGGAAACTCAGGAGGGACTTCCCAGGGTTTTCCAGCCTTTTTGTCCATCAAGATCCCAGAATCTATTTAGGTTTTTCCTTCAGCTCCAAAATTTCTCCTTCGCGGCTGTCGCCAATTCCGAATTCGTTTTTCTGGGAGAGAAATCCCGATTTTCCCCAGCATTTCCTCGTCCCCGGGGTTTTTTGGGTTGCTTCCTCCACCTCAAAAAAAGTCTTTTCATCTTGTAAAGCGCCAGGATTCCTTGGAAAACCTGGAAAATTCCTCCTGGTGCACTCTGGGATCGTTCCCGACCCTCTCAATCCATAATCTGGATCCCAAAGCCAGTTTTGAAGCCGATCTCTCCACGGGAATTCCGGGTTGTAACGATTCCTTCTGCTCCCGGATTTCTGTCCCAGCTCCCAGTGAGGAAAAGTGGGAATGATCCCGAATGTTTCCTTTTCCACGTCCCTCCAGCTCTCGTTAGCGTGCTGCTAATTGAGCCAGTTAATTAAAGGAGGCAGTGCCAATAGCAATCAAACTTTGCTGCAGCCTCCTGCTTCCCGAATGATCCTGTTCTTTTTCCTCTTGGGAATAAAAGGAGGGATGGGATTGAAGGTCCGTGGATCCATTCCGGGATTTTGGGATCCAGGACACTCAGGGTCCATCCCGAGGGGTTTTTTATGGAATTTGGGGAAGGGGACACCCTTCCTGGAGTCCCCAATTCCCAGGGAATTCCCAAAATTCCTTCCTGGAATAGGAGTCGGGATGGGGCTGGATCCAATCGCAGGCTGGGAATGGAGGGAATTCCCTGGGAAATGGGATTTGGGAAGGAATTCCCGGCTGGGTTGGAATTCCCAGAGAATCCCTGGGAGCGTCCAAGGAAAAGTTGGAGCATCCTGGGATGGTGGGGTTGGAACGGAATGGGATTGAAGGTCACTGTTCACTCCAACCATTCCGGGTTTAAAATCCACCCACTTGGGATTTTTTTCTTTTTTTCCATAAATTTAAACCCCAGGAGAAGGAAAAAACTTGGAATTTTCCCCCTGGGAAGCCCCTGCTGCCCTGAGCTCTTCCCGAAATTCCCAAAGATACCAAAGATAAAATTCCGGATTTTTTTTTTTGCCTTTTTTTTTTTCCTCCCCAGGGGTCGATTCCCACCTGGACCCGGAACTGTTGGAGGTGCCGAAGATCTCCGTCCTCCCCTGGAATTCTCCACCTGGAAAATCCATGGAAAATCCCGGATTTCTTTCCCGCCGCGGTTCTATTTATACGGACGCCACCTTATTTATTTGTACAGGAACTTTTAAAAGGAGAACTCCCTCTTTAAAAAAAAACAAAAAAAACCCCAAAAAAAATCTTTTATCCCAAACTTTTTGGTGGTTTTTATGTTTCTGTTCCTTTTCCGCGGAGACGTTGAAAATCCCTTCTAAAGAATGAAAAATTTCCCGCTTTTTGGCCCTTCTCTTCCCATCGACGGCAAAAGAAAAACTCCCCCAAAACCAGGAGAAACCACCTGGAAATGGAATTTCCAGCCCTGGATTCAATCCTGGCGTGGAATTTGGCCCGGGGGGTGTTTCAATGGAGATTTTGGGCGTTTAATTGGAGTTTTGTCGGTGTTTAATTGGAATTTTTGGGGGGTTTAATTGGAGTTTTTTTGGTGTTTAATTGGAATTTTTGGGGGGTTTAATTGGAGTGGTTTTTTCAGTGTTTAATTGGAGTTTTTGGGGGGTTTAATTGGAGTTTTTGGGGGGTTTAATTGGAGTTTTTGGGGGGTTTAATTGGAGTTTTTTGGGGGATTTAATTGGAGTTTTTTCGGTGTTTAATTGGAGTTTTTGGGGGGTTTAATTGGAGTTTTTTCGGTGTTCAATTGGAGTTTTTTCGGTGTTTAATTGGAATTTTTCGGTGTTTAATTGGAATTTTTTGGGGCTTAATTGGAGTTTTTTGGGGTTTAATTGGATTTTTTTGGGGTTTAATTGCAGTTTTTTCGGTGTTTAATTGGAATTTTTTGGGGGGTTTAATTGGAATTTTTTGGGGGGTTTAATTGGAATTTTTTTTCAGTGTTTAATTGGATTTTTTTGGGGTTTATTTGGAATTTTTTGGGGCGTTTAATTGGAGTTTTTTCGGTGTTTAATTGGAGTTTTTTCGGTGTTTAATTGGAATTTTTGGAGGGTTTAATTGGAGTTTTTTTGGGTTTAATTGTAGTTTTTTCGGTGTTTAATTGGAGTTTTTTTGGTGTTTAATTGGAATTTTTGGGGGTTTAATTGGAATTTTTTTTCAGTGTTTAATTGGAATTTTTTGGGGTTTATTTGGAATTTTTTGGGGGTTTAAATTGGAGTTTTTTGGGGGGTTTAATTGGAGTTTTTTCAGTGTTCAATTGGAATTTTTGGGGGGTTTAATTGGAGTTTTTTGGGGGATTTAATTGGAATTTTTTTTCAGTGTTTAATTGGAGTTTTTTGGGGTTTATTTGGAATTTTTTGGGGGGTTTAATTGCAGGGTTTTTTTCAGTGTTTGAGTTTTTTCGGTGTTTAATTGGAGTATTTTTCAGTTTTTAATTGGAGTTTTTTGGGGGTTTAATTGGAATTTTTGGGGGGTTTAATTGGAGTTTTTGGGGGGTTTAATTGGAGTTTTTGGGGGGTTTAATTGGAGTTTTTTGGGGGATTTAATTGGAATTTTTTTGGGGTTTAATTGGAATTTTTTTTCAGTGTTTAATTGGAGTTTTTCGGTGTTTAATTGGAATTTTTGGGGGGGTTAATTGCAGGGTTTTTTTCAGTGTTTGGGTTTTTTTCAGTGTTTGAGTTTTTTCGGTGTTTAATTGGAGTTTTTTGGGGGTTTAATTGGAATTTTTGGGGGGTTTCATTGCAGTTTTTTCGGTGTTTTAATTGGAGTGGTTTTTTCAGTGTTTAATTGGAGTTTTTTCAGTGTTTAATTGGAGTTTTTTTGGTGTTTAATTGGAGTTTTTTCGGGGTTTAATTGGAATTTTTGGGGGTTTAATTGGAGTTTTTTCAGTGTTTAATTGGAGTTTTTTTGGTGTTTAATTGGAGTTTTTTGGGGGTTTAATTGGAATTTTTGGGGGGATTAATTGGAGTTTTTGGGTGGGTTTAATTGGAGGGTTTTTTTCAGTGTTTGAGTTTTTTTGGTGTTTAATTGGAATTTTTGGAGGGTTTAATTGGAGTTTTTTTGGGGTTTAATTGGAGTTTTTGGGGGGTTTAATTGGAATTTTTGGGGGATTTAATTGGAGTTTTTCCAGTGTTTAATTGGAGTTTTTTTGGTGTTTAATTGGAATTTTTGGGGATTTAATTGGAGTTTTTTTAGTGTTTAATTGGAGTTTTTTGGGGTTTATTTGGAATTTTTTGGGGGTTTAATTGCAGGGTTTTTTCAGTGTTTGAGTTTTTTCGGTGTTTAATTGGAGTTTTTTGGGGGTTTAATTGGAATTTTTGGGGGGTTTCATTGCAGTTTTTTCGGTGTTTTAATTGGAGTGGTTTTTTCAGTGTTTAATTGGAGTTTTTTCAGTGTTTAATTGGAGTTTTTTCAGTGTTTAATTGGAGTTTTTTTGGGGGTTTAATTGGAGTATTTTTCGGTGTTTAATTGGAATTTTTGGGGGGTTTAATTGGAGTTTTTTGGGGGGTTTAATTGGAATTTTTGGGGGGTTTAATTGGAGTTTTTTGGGGGGTTTAATTGGAATTTTTGGGGGGTTTAATTGGAGTTCTTTTGGGGATTTAATTGGAATTTTTGGGGGGTTTAATTGGAGTTTTTTCAGTGTTTAATTGGAGTTTTTTTGGTGTTTAATTGGCATTTTTGGGGGTCTTAATTGGAGGTTTTTTTGTGTTTATTTGTAGTGTTTAATCGGTGTTTTTTCAGTTTTAAACTGCGGTTTTTTGGGGTTTATTTTTGATGATTAGTCGCAGTTTTTCGGCACTTACTGGAATTTTTTCAGTGTTTAATTGGAGTTTTTTTGGTGTTTAATTGCAGTTTTTTCTTTAATTGGAATTTTTTGGGGGGGTTTAATTGCGGCGTTTTTTGGTGTTTAATTGGAAGTTTTTTCAATGTTTAATTGAAGTTTCTTCGGTGTTTAACTGGAATTTTTTCCACGTTTTATTGGAGCTTTTTTGGTGTTTAATTGGAAATTTTTGGTGTCTAATTACAGTTTTTGGGGGGGTTTAATTGGAATTTTCGGGGGTTTAATTGGAGTTTATTTTGTGTATATTTTTGGCGTTTAATTGGAGGGTTTTTCGGCGTTTAATTGGAGTTTTTTGGTGTTCATTTTCGGCGTTTAACCGCGGTTCTTTGCTGCTTATTTTCGGTGTTTAACTGCAGGTTTTTTGGTGTTTATTTTTGAGGTTTTAATTAGAATTTTTTGGTGTTTAATTGGAGATTTTTTTTGGTGTTTACCTGCAATTTTTTGGTGTTAATTTTCGGTGTTTACCTGCAATTTTTTGGTGTTCATTTTCGGTGTTTACCTGCAATTTTTTGGTGTTTAATTGGAGTTTTTTTTTGGTATCTAACCGCATTTTTTTTTGGTGTTCATTTTTGGTGTTTCTTGGAATTTCCTGGACTCTGCCATCCCGCCAAAACTCCGAGCTGGCGGAGGGGGGTGGGGGGAACAAATTCCACCAAATTTTCTGGAATGTTCTCTCAGCTCAACCCAAAACCTTCCATGGTGTTTCCCTTCCTTGGGGGGAAAAAAAAAAAAAAATTGGATTTTTAAATGGATTTTTAAATTAGATCTGGCTTCCCACCAGGGAAGGATCCTTCCCTTTTCCAGAGGGAAGGGAAGGAGCAGCCGCTCCCGAAAATTCCGCGTGTTGGGGCAGGAATGGCTTGGAAATTTGGGTTGGAAATTTGGGGTTTTCCCCCCTCGCTGCCAGCTCTGATTGAAGCACAAATCCATGGAGAGGATTTTCCTTTTCCTTTTCCTCCCCCTTCCCATTTCCCCTCCCTTTCCTTTTCCCATTTTTCCCATTCCTTTCCCTTTCCCCTTTCCCTTTCCCTCCCCCTTTCCTCCTTTTCCCTTTCCTTTTCCTCCCCCTTTTCCTCCTTTTTTCTCCTTCCTTTCCCCTTTTCCTTTTCCTCCCCCTTTTCCTTCCCCTTTCCCCCCCCCTTTTCCCCCTTTTTCCCATTCCTTTCCCCTTTCCCTCCCCCTTTCCTCCTTTTCCCTTTCCTTTTCCTCCCCCTTTCCTCCTTTTCCCTTCCCTTTTCCTCCCCCTTTTCCTCCTTTTTTCTCCTTCTTTTCCCCTTTTCCTTTTCCTTCCCCTTTTCTTCCCCTTCCCCCCCCTTTTTCCCCCTTTCCTTTCCCCTTTCCTCCCCCTTTTCCCCCTTTTCCCATTCCTTTCCCCTTTCCCTTTCCCTCCCCCTTTCCACCTTGCCCCTTTTCCTTTTCCTCCCCCTTTTCCTTCCCCTTTCCCCCCCTTTTTCCCTCTTCCCCCCCTTTTCTCCTTTCCTTTCCCATTTTCCTTTCCCATTTCCCCCCCTTTCCCCCCGTTTTTCTCTTTCCCCTCCTTTTTTTCTTCTTTTCCCCCCTTTTCCCCCTTTCCTTTCCCATTTTCCTCCCCCTTTCCTTTCCCCTTCCCCCCCCTTCCCCCATTTTCTCCTTTCCTTTCCCATTTTCCTTTCCCATTTCCCCCCCTTTTCCCCCCTTTATTCCCTTCCCCTTTTTTCTCCTTTTTTTTCCCTCCTCATTTTCCTTCCCTCCTCCTCCCTTTCCCACCTGCCCAGGCGCCTCTGTCCCTGTAATTCCTGCCAGGAATTGTCCTTGGAAAAGCACCGCTGCGGGAACAAAACTCATCCCGGAATTCCGGGGGGGGGCGGGTCACAACAGGATCCGTGTGCTGAGTTCCCCTCTTTGCTTTCCCGCCCTGGATTAGGATTTCCCCATCCTTTTCCCAACCTTAATTAAGATCCCTCCATCCTTTTCCCCACCCGGAATAAAAATTTCCCATCCTTTTTTCCATCCTGAATTTTCTCCATCCATTTTTCCCCATCCTTAATTAAGATTTTTTACATCCTTTTCCCACCCTGAATCAGGATTTCCCTATCCTTTTCCCATCCTGAATTAAGATTTTCCCATCCTTTTTCACACCCTGAATTTCCCTCATTCTTTCTCCACCCCGAATTGAGATTTCTCCCTGCTTTTCCCATCCCAAATTACTATTCCTCCATCCTTTTCCCATCCTGAATTAAGATTTTTCCATCCTTTTCCCACCCTGAATTCAGATTTTCCCATCTTTTTCCCACCCTGAATTAAGATTTTTCCATCCTTTTCCCACCCTGAATTAAGATTTTCCCATCCTTTTTCCCATCCTTAATTAAGATTTTTCCATCTTTTTCCCACCCTGAATTAAGATTTTCCATCCTTTTCCCCATGCTGAATTAAGATTTTTCCATCCTTTCCCCATCCTGAATTAAGATTTCCCATCTTTTTCCCACCCTGAATTAAGATTTTCCATCCTTTTCCCATCCTGAATTAATATTTTCCCATCTTTTTCCCACCCTGAATTAAGATTTCCCATCCTTTTTCCCATCCTTAATTAAGATTTTTCCATATTTTTCCCACCCTGAATTAAGATTTTTCCTGAATTAAGATTTTTCCATCCTTTTTCCCACCCTGAATTAAGATTTTTCCATCCTGAATTAAGATTTTCCCATCCTTTTCCCACCCTGAATTAAGATTTCCCATCCTTTTTCCCATCCTGAATTAAGATTTCCCATCCTTTTTCCCATCCTGAATTAAGATTTTCCCATCCTTTTTCCCATGCTGAATTAAGATTTTTCCATCCTTTTCCCATCTGGAATTAAGATTTCCCATCCTTTTTCCCACCCTGAATTAAGATTTTCCATCCTTTTCCCATCTGGAATTAAGATTTTTCCATCCTTTTCCCATCTGGAATTAAGATTTCCCATCCTTTTTCTCACCCTGAATTAAGATTTTTCCATCCTGAATTAGGATTTTCCCATCCTTTTCCCACCCTGAATTAAGATTTTTCCTGAATTAAGATTTTCCCATCCTTTTCCCATTCTTAATTTACGATTCCTCCATCCTTTTTCCCGTCCTGAATTAACACTCCCCCATCCTTAATTAAGATTTCCCCTGAATTTCCTCCATCCTTTTATCCCCAATCCCGCATCCAGCCCACGCCATCCCGCTGCCTCTCCTGGTCCTGATCCCAGCCCCATTTTTCTGGGATAATTTTAGGATTTCCCTCCCTCTCCCCACACGAGAGAATTCCAGGATTCAGGAATGGCTTTTTCCTCCTTTTCCTTTTTTAAATTTTTTTTCCTGCTGCGTTGGGCTCGTTCCCTCCCAGCTGCCGGATATTTTTAGCCTCTCCGTATTTTTAATTCCTCGAAACTCCACAAATTAACGAAACATCCGAATTTTAATTTAATTTTTTTATTATTATTTTATTTTTTTACTGCGAAGTGCAGGAACACCGAGCATCTCCTTGGAATCATTTGCAAAATTCCTCTTTTTTTTTGTCGTTTTCCCAAGTTTTTTGTTTTTCCCCCGGTTTTTTTTTTTTCACTCCGACGCCTCGCCGATTGGGAAACGAACGGATGCAACGACAACCTGTAATTTCCAGGGAGTAATTCCCGGGGGGGGGAAAGAATCCCTGAGAACAACTCCAGAGTCAGGATTGATCCGAAGGCGGAGGGGGAATGGGGATAAAATGGGAGAGGAGATGATTCCGTGGTGTTTTTTTCCTCCTTTTCAAAAGCCGACGGCGGCTCGTTAATAACGACTCAGAAAAAAAAAAAACAGGAAAAAAAACCCCCGGGGAAATCCGACATTTGGGAATGGGGGATGGGAAACCTGGAAAAACGATGGATTTTTGGAGACGGTTTCACTTCCAGCTGCTGGGAACCCCAAATCCCCAAAATCGCCGTCACAGCTGGGCCTCGAGGGGGCTCGAGAAAGGCGATTCCTGGCGGGAGCAGCTCCTGGAATTCCAGGTTTTTCGAGATGAGGACGGTGATGGAGGTGGGTGAAATCCCATTTTCAGGATGAAATTCCATGATTCAGCATGTAATTCCACGTTTTTCTCCGCAGCCTCCCCTCTCCCGAAGGAAAAAGCGGGACGTGGCTCCGCGATTCCTTGAATCCCGAGGTGAAGGTGAAGCTTTTTTCCTGCTTTGGTAGGGAAAAAAAAAATCCCGTAAGTTTTCCGGTTTTTCCATGGTTTTTTGGGGGAATTTTTTTGGTTTTTTTTTTCCTTCCTTGGATCTTCCCGAAATGCCGGAGCTCTCGGGGTGACGAAACGGATTCCTTGGGATTCAGGATGACCTGTTCTTATTTTTCCGTGGGGACAAACCCACAAAACCACAAAAAACCCCAAAAACCCCAACAAAACCAAACCGAACTCCCCGAGATCCAGGGGCTGGATTTATCCAGGGAAAAGCCCAAATCCACTGGCGGGATCCACTCCGTCAATCCCGTTTTTTCCTCGGAAATGGATCGCCCAAATCATTCCTGAGCAGATCCAGGAATCAGAAATCCTCCAGCTCCTCCGGCTGCTGGAAGTGAGGGCGGTTGTTTTCTTTTTTTTTTTTGGGAATTCAATAAATTCTGGAAGGAGGAAGTCGCTGGCCCTGGTGCCCCCTGAGCCAGCCCAGGAATTCCTTCCCGAGATCCCACCCCGAGCTCCCCTTTCCCACTGGGAATTCCATTCCCTGCCTCCTGTTTTCCCAAATTCCAGCTCTCCCGGAGCCCCTGCGGAAGATTCCCGCCGTTTTCCACCTCTGGAATTCCATCCCTGCCGGGATTTGGGGCTCTTCCCCTCCCTGTTTTCCTTGGATCTCCTGGATTTATCCCTCCTCTTCCCACTGTTCCATGAATCCCAGCACAAATCCCTGATTCTCTCCTCTGGAATTGTCTCCGTGTGCGCCGAAATTCCCGATCCTGTGCCGACATTCCCGCTCCTCCGGGAGCTCTGGCTTCTCCCAAATCCACGGGGAAACCTCGGGAATTCTGCCTTTCCTCCTTGCTGGGGACATCCCCGGGCTCCTTATCCTGGGATATCTCCTGATCCCTGTGGATCAAGGATCCAAAATCCATCCTTGGACCCCCCCAGGGATCCAGGGGCAGCCACAGCTTCTCCGTGGACCTCAGTTTTCCCGAATTTTTTCCCCACGAACTGGAAAAAGGAGGAGAGAAAACCCCAAAGCCGAGTGGCCGCTGCAGGCGTTGAAAGGGACCAAACCCGTTTATCCCATTTGGAAAAGGGCCGGAGACGATCCCAAGGATCTCATGGCAGGAGAAATCCAGAATTCCAGCCGGGAGAAAGGGGACGGATCCTTGGGAGAAGATCAAATTCCCATCACCCCGCACTTCCTTGGATACCTGACCTCACCTCCTTGGAATTTTGGTGCTCTTCGGAATTTCTGGGAAATTCTCCCCCCTTTTCCCCTCTATTCCAACCTTTAGCCTGGAAATTTTGGGTCTTCCCAACCCCAGGTTTCACTTCCGCAGGTTTGGGATTGGCCACATCCCGTGCTCCCTTGGGTTTTAGGGACTACCCGGGGTTTTTTTTTGGTCTTTTCCGATGTTTTGAAGAGTCGTGGGAGATCTCGTGTGAAAAATCCACTTTTTTCCCATCAGTGGGGAGGAGGAGGAGGAGGAGGAGGAGGGGGGGGGGGCTGGAATTCGGCTGTCAGCAGCTCCAGGCTGATCTCCTACAGCCAGGAATTCCTAAGGGTCGGAATTCCTCTTCTCACCGAGCAAAAACCTTCAATAACCACCCAACCCCCCCCCGAAATTCCAGAGTGCTGGAAAAAAAAAAAACGGCTGGAAAATCCCTTGGAGTGCCGCCCGTGCCGGATATGAGAAAAACGCCTCAAGCCGTCCCCAGGGGAGCTTGGAATTGGAAATTTTCCAAATTTCCCCCGATTTTTATTTGATTTTATTTTTTTTCCCAGCCCCGCTCTCCCTGCCCTTATCCCAATCCCAGCACACGAAACAGCGGGAACAACTTGACATCCAAACGAATCCATCCGACTTCCAACCATCCCTGAGCTTGTGCAGACAAGCCCCGAGAGTTTCTCCGCGGTTGAGCCGGCGCAGCACGAAACGAGCCCGGAACGAGCTGGGAAATGGGGAAGCTAAAAATAAACCCGGAGCGGAGAAAAAAAAAAAAAAAATTGCTTTATTTCCTGATAAAGCTGCCGGACGGATTGGGTTCAGACAAAATAAAAAGAGGGAATGGATCCAATATTTCCCGTTCTTGCCGGAGGGCCGAGCTCCTGGATGCGCGGAAGGCGTGAGCTCGGCCGGCCCTGGAAAAAAAAAAAAGCCGAGGCTGTCACGGCTCCGACGTCAGCGCCATCCGTAATTGTGTCAGCCCTGACAGGACGACAAGTTTTCCGGAAGATTTCACCCGTTCCGAGCGGGAATTGCATCTCCTCCGGGACGCCGCCTTCGTCCTTCGCTTCTACTGTGTCGACGGCTGAGCGTGGCCCTTCTTCCGGGGGGTGGAAAAATCAAAATCCCGCTCCCACAAATCCAGCTGGCCCGGATCGAAATCCGACACGGCTTTCCCAACGGCGGGACCGGTTTTTTTTCCTTGGATCATCGCTACTCGATTATCCCCAGGTGGGTTTTTCCCATAACCCTCTAGGGGGTCCAGCCTTCGCCGAGAAGCGGCTGAAATCGATTAGCGGGACGGCACGACGCGAGCGTGGCTCGAAAGATCCGCAAGGCTTTAACAAAGGAAGAAAACAACGCAGGTGTAGAGACCAGTCTCCTACCTGCTTACACCACCTTGGAAAGCCTGGAGTTTCTTTGCTCTCTCTCTTTAGCACTCAGGAGCGGAGGCGGGTTCTTTGGCTCTTGGCCTAAAGAAACGGACAACGGGATTTGAGGCACGCTCCGGAGCCCCGATCCGCGCCCCTGCGCTGGCTCCGAGCCAGCTGGGACGAGAAAATCGCGGAACTTTCCGAGTTAGACTAACTAAAGCGTCCGAGGGTAAAGCGGAGCTCTTCCCCAGTTTGGGCGTGGGGTGCGCTAACCACATCCCTGGGTGTTTGGTCGTCTCTCCGTGCCCTGGCTGCGAGCCCGCGCTCCGCCATCACCGAGAGCCTTCCTCACGGAATTCCTCCTCCTCCTCCTCCTCTTCGGGTTTTCCCCAAAATGCCACCGTCGCCGCTGGATTTCAGCCCCGCTCCTGACGGAAATCCCACGAAAAAGAGGGGGAAAAGGGTTGAGCTCCAGGCACTCCTGGTTTGAAGCCAAGCGTGGGAATGCGGCTTCCGGAAGTCTGGAATCGTGGATGCCCAAGGACACCCACCTGCCCTTGGGGTTCCTGGGATGAACAGAGACGAGGGAGGTGCTGAGGAGCTTTCACTGGAGAATTCCCGGCAGGAAAGGCAATTCCACGCCTTCTCCAAGGAGATCCACGAGGAGAATCTGAGGATCTACAGGATCCACCTTCTCCTCCGCCCTGGGACCAAACCCTCCCCAGGACCAGGGATGGAGAACTGGGAGCAGCCGGGAGGGATCCGCCACGGGCAGGCGGTGCCGGAGCAATCCCAATTCCCGCTGGGATGGGATGACGGTGGCACCCTTGGGAGATACTCAGGGATCACCATCCCCACCTGCCTGGAGCGGAGAACTCCGAGATCCCTCCCACCCTCAGTTCCTCCCTGGTCGCGTCACCTGAGAGGGACGATTCGGGTTTTTGAGGAATCTCGGTTCTTCCCACCAGCAAGGTCCTGGCTTCCCAATCCTCGCAGCCTTCTCCCGGGAAAGGATGGGATTTGGGATTGTTTGGGATGGACAGAAGCAGCCGAGCCCGGTGGTAAATAAATAAGCACAGCATTTATTCCCGGTTTTAATGCAAAGCCCTACAAAAGCCCACGGCGCCAGGAAAAGAGGCGTTTTTCCCACCAGGCCTCTCCAAAGGGTCTCCAAATCCCGAAATTTCACCCCTCAAATGCAACCTTCGGAGCCCATCCCCACAGGTGATGAGACACCTGGAGCGTCCCCAGGGGCAACGGGATCATCCCAGGGCTGCTCTTCCCAGGGGAGATGATGGCCTATTCCATAAAATCCTGGGAATGGGAGGGACCGCCAGGATCATCAAGTCCAACTCTGGAGCTCTTTGCGGGCTCTGGCAGAAGCAAATTCCTGGGCTTTTTTTTTTTTCCCGGGATAAGCCTTGTGTCCTTCCCGCTCCTCCAGGACGAGGATCTCCGGGAGCATCATTCCAGACTTTTCACCATGTAGGGCCCTTCCAGCTCGTAGCCGATCTTCCTGTAGTAATTCCTGGTGCCGACACCTGCGAGGAGGAGAACAAGGGGGTTAAAATTCCTTGGGGAAAAAAGCTGGAAAAGCCAGACCTGGCTGGGCAGGACGGGCCCTTCCAAGGCGGAATGGTGCTGGAAGGAGCTCGGCCTCTCCAGACTCGGCTGCCGTGCCGGAGCGGGGGGCGTTTGCTCATTAACAGCTGGACTAATTACGGTGTTGTTCAGGCAGGAGCCGCAGCTGCTCCATCCGCCCTGGATTGTGCCCCGCGTCCTTTGTCTCGGCAAAGGCCGCGAGCTCCGAGAGGGAAAAGGAAGCGGCACGGAAGAACGGGGAATGCGAACCCCCGGCACAACAAAAGCCCCAAGGGCCCAGCTGTGGGATCATCGCCGGGGGCTGAAGGACCCTACAACCCCCCCGGAGCCATTCCGGAGGCTCCCGGGAATGAGCTCAGCTCCACTCCAGGCGCTCGAGTGGGCGCAATCCAATTTCCTCCTCCAGCAGGACGGCTCCGAACGTCCTCCGGGAGCCTCTTCCCTTGTCCTTCCTCCCTTGAGGAGGCTGCCCCAGGAGGAGCTTTTCCCGCAGGAAAGGCGGGACGGGCGCAGCTCCTCATCCTGCCCACCTCAGCTAATTAACCTCAGTTAATTACTCGCAGGTGCGGTAATTACTCCTTGGGGACGGAGGAGGGATTCGGAGGATGGAGAGGACTCGGCTCTCCGGCAGGAAGAGCGGCTCCTCTTTCCTCTGATCCCTCTCCAGCCTTCCCGGAAACTCCAGGGCTCTCCAGGAATCGGCTGGAACGGGCAGGGAATGACCCTGGTAACCCTTTCCTGCCCTTGCGGCTGCTCGGGCAGGTTTGGTTAAAATGACCCTCGGGGCTGTTTCCAAAACGCACATTTCAGGAGTTCCTGAAGGGTTTAAGATCCCAACGAATTCCCATCCAGCGTCCCCACGGCAGGGCTTGGACCTGGATGGTCCTTAAGGTCCCGTCCAACCTCAACCACTCTTGGATTCATCCCACGATCCCAAACTGGATCGATTTAAGGAGCGGGAAAGGCACCTGAGCCCCAGGCCCGAAATGTCCTCGCGTCCCTCCCTCATTCCAGCAGTTGGGAAGACCCTGGAAAACCACAAAGGGCCCCAAATTGGGAGACACCGGAGCAAATTCCCTTCCAAGTCCCTGTGATGTCACAGCAGAGGCAGGAGCAAGAACAGCCCGGAGGGACCCAAATTCACCCCACCTTCGGAACCTGAAATGAAGGAAAAGCCCAAGCGCACTGCAAACACGTCCATTCCCCTTCTCCTGAGCTCTGCCTGCAAGGGCTGGGACCACGGCCTGAATCAACATCCTGCCCAAAAAACATCCCCTGCGGTCATGAGCAGAGCACTTGGGGTGCAAACCACGGATTTTGGCTCTGGAAGATCACGAAAACACCAAAGATCACGAAAACGCGAAAGATCGCAAAACCACGAAAGATCAAAACACGAATTCTGGCTCTGGAAGATCACAAAACCACGTAATGGTCACAAAACCATGAAATATCGAAACACGGATTTTGGTTCTGGAAGATCATGAAAACACGAAAGATCATGAAAACACAAAAGATCAAAACACGAGTTTTGGCTCTGGGAGATCACAAAACCACCGAAGATCACGAAAACAAGAAATATCGAAACACGAGTTTTGGCTCTGGAAGATCACAAAACGACGTAATGATCACAAAACCATGAAATACCGAAACACGGATTTTGGTTCTGGAAGATCACGAAAACATGAACGATCGAAACATGAATTCTGGCTCTGGAAGGTCACAAAACCACCGAAGATCACGAAAACATTTAAGGTTGGAACGCGAATTTTGGCTCTGGAATATCACAAAGCCGCCGAAGATTACAAAACCGGGAAATACCGAAACACAAATTTTGGCTCTGGAAGATCATCCACAGCCCCGAACAACTCGGATGAAGGCTCAGCAACACCTCCAGATGAAGGACAACCAAATAATTCAACTGCTGGTTTTAAAACCACCTCCATCGGAGTCCTTTAACCATTCCCCTTTTTCCTTTATCCCTTGGGAAACGGGAGGGGTTCGAAGGCAACATCTCCGGTTGCTTCCATGAATCCCACAGAACTTTAAAGAGGAATTGAGTGCCAGGTCTTCTTCTCTGGGTTCAGGCCATCAATGACGCTGACGTGTCCCAGGTGTCTCCATGGCCGTGCCAGCCTTGCTCGTGGCAGTAACTTCTTCCACCAAATGTCCTCCAGCGGGACAATCTTTCCCTGGAGACGTCCCCAAGGAGGCCGTGACCCCTGTAGGGAAGCCTGGACTGGAGCAGGGTCCTGGCAGGACCTGTGTCCCTCATGGAGAGAGCGATTCCAGAGGCCGGAGTTGGGGAAGAACCTTGGAATGCCCAACACACCTGGAAGGTCTCCACGGAGCAGGATCTCTTCCCGAATCCTCGCCGCTCTGATTTACCCCGAACACACCCCCACAGCCGGCGGCACTTCTGCAGGCAGAACCCTTCCCACTGCTCCCAGCTGTTTTCCGGGGAAAAACACCCTCCAAGAAATTTCCCAAAAGAACTATCCCGCAGGATTGGAAGAAGACCCAAAACCCCCCTGGCTTTGCAAGCCAGAACCGGCTGAATTCCTCGCCCGGCAGCTTTGGGACAGGGATTTAATGTGCAATGTTCCATATCCAACCGTGCCAGAGCTCAGGCTGAGCAGGATTCATCCGGATCCAGATCCGGCAGGAGGACAGAGGCTCCGATCCCACCTGCCTGGATGGAAACCCAGGAGCCAGGTGAGGCTTTTTTGGGATTGTCCCCTCCCCACGGCCTTCGAGTGACGCACCATCTGACAGCGGCGAATTTAATCCCCTTTTGGGAGCACCCGAACCGCGGCGGAAGCCGCTGATAACCTCCCAAAAACCTTGGAATTTGCATCCCGAAAATGAACGAAATACATTTCTGAAGCCTGCCCGGAGCCGGGGACAGAGGGAAGCGGCTCACGCACCGGGGAGAAACACACCGGTGGCCCAGAGGGACGGGCACGGGCAGGGGAGCGTGGCAGAACCATCCCGTAAATCCATAAATCACATCAATCCCCGTCTCTGACTCAGCCCTGCCGCGCCGGAATTACCGACACGGCATCCGAGCATCCTCCAAGATCCCTCGGCCACGGCTCGCCGGGCACGGAGCTGAGTGAAAATGAGATCGTTTTCAGCACCATTAACGACCCGCTAATAGTTCATAAAATTTCTGCGGCAGAGGCTCGCCGAGACGCACCGGGGACTTCATCTCCGCGTCTCTCTTGGCAGCCGCCGGAATCTTCTCCCGGGATGCGGACTCCGGGCGCATCCCGGCTCGCAGATTCCTCCCCCCCCTACTCCAAATATTCCGGGGATAACCTGAGCTTGCCCAATGCCTCGCCCCCCACTGAGGCGCCAGCTGCGGTTTTCCAGGTTTTTTTTTTTTTGGGGGGGGAGTAACCACGTGGATCAGAGGTTTGCCTGTGGGAAAGGGAGGCTGGACATCCCAGGGGGACACCTGGATAATCTGTGGGATCGCCGGGAAGACTGTCCTTCAAGGATCAGCCAACAGGACAGGAAATGGTTTTTCCAGAGAATCGGTGGATTCCTCGTGGCCGGAAATGTTCCAGGCCAGGCTGGATGGGGCTTGGAGCAACCCGGGATGGTGGGAGGTGTCCCTGCCCATGGAGCTGGACGGGGGGTCTCAGGTCCTTTCCCACCCAACTCGTCCGGGAATTCTAGGGGAGAAGGATCTCAAAAAATGCTACAGATTTCACCCAGAATGAGCAGCGAGTCTCAGGCCAGACGCAGGAATTTTGGGATGGCCACGGGGATTCGGGATGGCCATGGGGATTCGGGATGGCCACGGGGATTCGGGATGGCCACAGGGATTCGGGGTGGCCACGCGGATTCGGGGTGGCCATGGGGATTCGGGATGGCCACGGGGATTCGGGATGGCCACAGGGATTCGGGGTGGCCACGGGGATTCGGGATGGCCACGGGGATTCGGGGTGGCCATGGGAATTTGGGATGGCTACTGGAATTTGGGATGGCCACAGGGATTCGGGATGGCCACGGGGATTTGGGATGGCCACGGGGATTCGGGATGGCCACGGGGATTCGGGATGGCCACGGGGATTCGGGATAGCCACGGGGATTCGGGATGACCACGGGGATTTGGGATGGCCACGGGGATTCGGGATGGCCACGGGGATTCGGGATGGCCACGGGGATTCGGGATAGCCACGGGGATTTGGGATGGCCACAGGAATTTGGGATGACCACGGGGATTTGGGATGGCCACGGGGATTCGGGGTGGCCACAGGAATTTGGGATGACCACGGGGATTCGGGATGGCCACGGGGATTCGGGATAGCCACAGGGATTTGGGATGGCCACGGGGATTCGGGGTGGCCATGGGAATTTGGGATGGCCACAGGGATTCGGGATGGCCACAGGGATTTGGGGTGGCCACAGGGATTCGGGATGGCCACAGGGATTTGGGATGGCCACGGGGATTCGGGATGGCCACGGGGATTTGGGGTGGCCACGGGGATTTGGGATGGCCACGGGGATTCGGGATGGCCACGGGGATTCGGGATAGCCACGGGGATTCGGGATGACCACGGGGATTTGGGATGGCCACGGGGATTCGGGATGGCCACAGGGATTTGGGATGGCCACGGGGATTCAGGATGGCCACAGGGATTTGGGGTGGCCACAGGAATTTGGGATGACCATGGGGATTCGGGATGGCCACGGGGATTCGGGGTGGCCACGGGGATTCGGGGTGGCCACAGGAATTTGGGATGGCCACGGGGATTCAGGATGGCCACAGGGATTTGGGGTGGCCACGGGGATTCGGGATGGCCACGGGGATTCGGGATGGCCACGGGGATTCGGGATGGCCACGGGGATTCGGGATGGCCACAGGGATTCGGGATGGCCACGGGGATTCGGGGTGGCCACAGGAATTTGGGATGGCCACGGGGATTCGGGATGGCCTAAGGCATTTCCCTTGGCACCAGTGAGGCCGTGTCGGTGCCGTGCGAGGGGAACGCTCTGCCGCAGCTGGAATTTCACTTTCTTATGGAAAAGTCACGGAGAAGGAAGTGACAAAAGCTTTGGCTGTCACCTACGGCATTCCAAGGACACGGATGCCACCGACACTTGTGGACATTCCAGGGTTTGCTTTGGAGCGAGACCTCACTCTTCAGGCTTTCGATCCATGGAAATGCAGGAGAACGGGAAGGGGGAGGATTTTTTCCTTGTCTGCTGTGTTCTGGACGCTGATGGAAAGTCCGCGGATTTGGGAATTGGAGCCGGGAATGCGCAGCAGCTCCACCCACCATCTTCCGTTGAGTTTCTTTTGGCATTTCCGCTTCCCACAAGGCCGGGATTTATCTCCTGGGAAAACACGAGGCTGTTTCATGTGAATCCCAACAAATCCTCCGCCGGAGATGGGAACAACGGGGAGCAGGCAAAGGATCAGAGATAACCAAACCCTGACTTATCAGCACCGAGGGAACGGGAAAATCCCGATTTTCTAACAGTCCTGAGCAAGCCGGGGCACGTCGGAGCAATCCCGGAGAAGTTCTGAATTTAAGGAACCAAGGAACGATCCCTGCAGCAAAGATTTGTATTTAAAATCAGACAACTGGCACTGGATTTTCCGGAAGTTCCTGAAGATACTGAGGAGATAAAAATCCCTGGAAAACTGGAGGATTTCGGAAATGTCCCCCAGTATCCCCGGGAACGCTTTGGGTTGGACCTCAAAGCTCATCCAGTTCCATCCCTCTTCCACGGGCAGGGACACCTTCCCACTATCCCAGGTTGTCCCAAGCCTTTTCCAACCTTGGACACTTCCAGGGACAAATTCCGGGAAACCTGAGCCAGGGCCTCATCCCCCTCTGAGAAAACAGGAATCCAACATTATTAATTGAAAAGATAATTAGAACCCCATTTAACGTCACCGAATCTGCGCTCCGGGAGCGATTTTGGATATTTTTTCCTCGCCCACGAGCGCCGGGGCCCGGAGCTCTTCCCTGCAGAGCGACTCTCAGCGGGATCGATATTCCCGGAGGGATTGAATCCCAGCGACGGGAGAGAGCCGAGTATTCCATGACCTCCTCCCGCCTCAGCAGCCGCCAGGAGCTAATTCGGGCCGGGACTCAGCGCTCACCGAGTGACGATCCCAGAATGAGAATCCTCCCGAAAACCGGCAGCGGAATCAACCCCCCAGCTGCGCCCAAGCCCTGAGAGCCGCCGTTCGTTGGACCTGCGGGAGGAACCCGCCCCCGGAATCCTCCGGTTTTTAATCTCAAACGCAAGTCAGGATTTGTTTGGGTGGGTTTTTTTTTTTTTTTTCTTTCCTCTCCCTCTTTTTCCTGGCTGGAACGCTTCCCGGAGATTTTAAATTACTGTTTTCACAGCCCCTGTGTGTCTGGCAGGGAAGGTTCTGTCACGGCACGGCCCCGAGCGGCCACGATGCCGTAGCTGGGGTAATTTGAAATCGCAGATTCAAAACATGAGGAGTTTTCTGGAGCCTGGCCGTCGTTCCATCAGCTCGGCAACGGCACAGCGCCGGCGGCCTTGGAGATCCGGGACGGGATCATCTGCGAGCCCTGAGCCACGGGCAGAAATAGCCCTGGGATCGCCCTCCAGCCTCCCAAAAAAAAAAATCCCCCCGCTCCACTTGAATCCAGACTGGATTTGATGGGAGTGCATAAAAGACGCAGAACCTTCCTGACGGGGCTGGATTTGGCGGGAATATGGAGATTTGGAACCTCCCCCATGGGGCCGCTCCGACTTCTCGGCCGGAGAAATAAAAAACAAAAAAGAAACCACAGCACCCGAACGGCTTTTTTTTTTCTTTTTTGGAGGGGGGAGGGGAGAAAAACCCGGAACGAAATAAAAGTGGAACGACAACCGATTGCTGAAGGCCGAGTCTGCAGGGTGAGACCCATCCCAGAGATTCCGGAAGATTCCGTCTCATCGACCCCGTTATGATGGCGGCAACATCTCCTTGATGCCCACACCAGGAAAAGGCAGAGCCGGCCCGTCTCCCGCCTCCAATCCCAACAAAACCAAAGATTCAGGAGGTAATTCCGTAACTTCCCGCCAGGATTTAACGACCTGCTGCCGTGCTGTGGCCCTGGGCCATCGGGAGACGCGGGGACAGGGAAAGGTGTCAGCTCCTCACCCCCAAATCTGTCACAATGCCGGCGTTCGGGAGGTTTTCAGCTCCTGAGGTTTCTCCAGAGGCGGCGGTTGGAATATCCGGCCCGGGAGATGGATTTGGGATGAGTCACCGAGCCGCGCGAGGCATCCGTGATCCGTCACTTTTGTTCTTTCCTGTGGGCTCTGGGATGATGAACTCCGCGATCCCGAGAGCCGGCCCAGGGAATCACAGCACGGCTCGCCTTGGGAAGGACCTTGGGATGTCCTTCCCCACCGGCAGGGACACCTTCCCTGCCCCAGGTGGCTCCAACCTGACCTCGGACACTTCCAGGGATGGGGAAGCCACGAATCCTCCGGGAATTCTGTGCCAGGGATCCACTTTGGGCGCCTCAGAACGTTCACAGGGATAACGCTGCCGGTTAAAAAGGAGCGAGGAGGGGAAAAATCCTCCACAACTTCTGCGTTTGCTTTGTCGCCCCTCTTGACAGCGCTCCTCCTTGGAATTCCCATCCCTGGAAGTGTCCGAGGAAAGGCTGGGACGGTGGGAGGTGGAACCTCATCCAGAGGGTGGGACGGGGGGCTTGGAAGTCCCTCCCAACCCAAACCATTTGGGATTTGAGGACGCTCCGAGCCCGCGCGCTCCCCTGGGGCAGCAGCTCCTCTTGGATCCCTGGGAAGCTCCGGAACGCAGGGAACGAAGCGGGAATTCAGAGAGTTAAAATAAATTAATCCCAGCTCTGGATGGTTTTCCCCCAGCTTTTCCCAGCTCCCGGGATGATCCCAGTGATGGAGCTGGAGCTTCCTGACAAAGCAGGAATTCACAGAATTAAACCCATCCCAGCTCTTCCAAACTCCTGCTCCGAGCGGAGCAGGTGAGGAACACCCCAGCCCTGGATGTTTATTTTTTCCCAACTCCCGGGATGATCCCAGCAGTGCTGGAGCTGCCTCCCCCGGAGGAGGAATCCATCCCGCCTCGCCCCCCGGCGCCGTCACCGGGCCGTGACACATCCCCGACCCGCGGCCGCGGCAATTTTCTCCATGACAGCCCCCGGATGGGCGGCCTGGGCCGGGAGAACGCCGTCACCATCCCCGGCTCCATGGAAATGAGCTCCTGGAAGGCGCCGGGACGAAGCCAGGCGGATCAGACCCCGCTCGGAGCCTCCTCGGGAGCCGGGCCCGGTTTGAGGGGATAAAAGGATTCCGAGGGGAAGGCGAGGAAAGGACGCTGCCGGTGGCTGGGATTGAGGCGCGGCGGGAGGGGATTGGATCGCGCCCTTCGGCGGGAGATAAGGACGCGCAGAGCGGTGGGAACACGCCAAGGCCGGCTGCTCCCGCCGGACGGAAAAGGCTGACAGACGTCAGCGCGGAGCCGCGGAGCCGAGCCCGGGGTTTACCGAGCGGGGCTGCGCTGCCGGAGACGGGATGGGCGGGCTGGGGCCGCCCCTCGCCCCTGGGGGAGCCCCCGCAGCTTCTCCCGATCAATCCCAGTCTGGATGCGCTGAGTCCCAGTTTGGATTCCCTGAATCCCAGTCTGGATGTGCTGAGTCCCAGTCTGGATTCGCTGAGTCCCAGTCTGGATTTGCTGAGTCCCAGTTTGGATTCAATGAGTTCCAGTCTGGATTCATTGAGTCCCAGTCTGGATTCCCTGCGTCCCAGTTTGGATTCGCTGAGTCCCAGTCTGGATTCGCTGAGTCCCAGTCTGGATTCACTGAGTCCCAGTCTGGATTCGCTGAGTCCCAGTTTGGATTCGCTGAGTCCCAGTTTGGATTCGCTGAGTCCCAGTCTGGATTTGCTTTATTCCAGTCTGGATTTGCCGTGTCCCAGTCTGGATCCCCTGAATCCCAGTCTGGATCCCCTGAACGCCAGTCTGGATCCCCTGAACCCCAGTCTGGATTCCCTGAATCCCAGTCTGGATTCCCTGAATCCCAGTCTGGATCCCCTGAACCCCAGTCTGGATCCCCTGAATCCCATTCTGGATTTCCTGAACCCCAGTTTGGACTCGCTGAATCCCAGTCTGGATCCCCTGAATCCCAGTCTGGATCCCCTGAACCCCAGTCTGGATCCCCTGAACCCCAGTCTGGATCCCCTGAACCCCAGTTTGGACTCGCTGAATCCCAGTCTGGATCCCCTGAATCCCAGTCTGGATCCCCTGAACCCCAGTCTGGATCCCCTGAACCCCAGTCTGGATCCCCTGAACCCCAGTCTGGATTCCCTGAACCCCAGTCTGGATCCCCTGAACCCCAGTCTGGATCCCCTGAATCCCAGTCTGGATCCCCTGAATCCCAGTCTGGATCCCCTGAACCCCAGTCTGGATCCCCTGAATCCCAGTCTGGATCCCCTGAACCCCAGTCTGGATTCCCTGAATCCCATTCTGGATCCCCTGAACCCCAGTCTGGATTCCCTGAATCCCATTCTGGATCCCCTGAACCCCAGTCTGGATCCCCTGAACCCCAGTTTGGATCCCCTGAACCCCAGTTTGGACTCGCTGAATCCCAGTCTGGATTCCCTGAATCCCAGTCTGGATTTCCTGAATCCCAGTCTGGATCCCCTGAATCCCAGTGTGGATTCCCTGAATCCCAGTCTGGATTCCCTCACCCGGGGTTGCCCAGGGGAGCCCGGGACAATCGGTGGGATAAAATCACAGCGATGGTTTGGGCCGGAAGGGACCTTATGGATCGTCCCATTCCAACCCTGACACCTCCCAGTGATCCCAGGCTGCTCCAAGCCCCGTCCAGCCCGGCCTCGGGCACTTCCAGAGATTCGGGGGCAGCCGCAGCTTTTCCGGGAATTCCAGCCCAGCCCCTGCCCACCCTCCCAGCCAGGAATTCCTTCCCGATATCCCATCCAAATCTCCCATTGCCACTTCAAACCCATTCCCCGCATCCTGTCCCTCCATCCCTCGGGATCATCCCGGCCACCTCCAGATATCCCGGGTGGATCCTGGAATCTCCAGCCGGCCACCTCCAGATATCCCGGGTGGATCCTGGAATCTCCAGCCGGCCACCTCCAGATATCCCGGGTGGATCCTGGAATCTCCAGCCGGCCACCTCCAGATATCCCAGGTGGATCCTGGAATCTCCAGCCGGCCACCTCCAGATATCCCGGGTGGATCCTGGAATCTCCAGCCGGCCACCTCCAGATATCCCGGGTGGATCCTGGAATCTCCACCAGGCCTCACCAGGAAGGACAAACCAACATCCCTGAAAAAACCCCCCCGAGGTTTTTCCGGATTTTGTCATCTCACGGAATTTCCAAGGAATCCCAGAATCCTCCAGCTCCCCAGACCACGAGGGTGACACCAGATCCCGGGATCACGAAGGATCTCTGGAATATTTGGGTTTGTGGGCGCTCGGGGAGGCAGGGGCGCGGCATTCCCAACGTTGCCGGATCCGCTCCCGCGCTTCCCGAGCCGGCGCTGTTTTCAGGGAACAGCTGGAAGTGTTTGCTCCCGGGATTCGGGTCAGACGGGGCTAATTATGGGATGTCACGGCTCAAAGTGGAAATGCCATCGAGGGGGACGGCCGGAAAGGCTCCAAGGACAGAGGGTTGTCCTTCGTCCCCCTTCACCCTCATCCAGAGGTTATTCCGTCATCCCTCCTCCCCGGCTCGAGGCAGGGCGGAAAATCCGTGGGAATTCCACGGGAAGGGATGAGGAGGGACGCTCAGGAGTTCTGCAGGAGGGGAAAAAAAAAAAAATCCCTGGAAAATGCACGTGGCTCTGATCCGAGCCCGCTGCCACTGCTGGGAATTCCAAACGCCCAGGAGGGAAAACTCCTTCATTTCCTCAGGGAGGGGAGGGAAGGGGAAAGGGGAAAAAGGGAAGGGAAGGGAAGGGAAGGGAAGGGAAGGGAAGGGAAGGGAAGGGAAGGAAAGGAAAGGAAAGGAAAGGAAAGGAAAGGAAAGGAAAGGAAAGGAAAGGAAAGGAAAGGAAAGGAAAGGAAAGGAAAGGAAAGGAAAGGAAAGGAAAGGAAAGGAAAGGAAAGGAAAGGAAAGGAAAGGAAAGGAAAGGAAAGGAAAGGAAAAAGGAAAGGAAAAAGGAAAAAGGGAAAGATCCCAAGGAAGGAACCCCAAGGAAGGAACTGGAAGGAATCCCAAAGAAGGAAGGAAGGAAGGAAGGAAGGAAGGAAGGAAGGAAGGAAGGAAGGAAGGAAGGAAGGAAGGAATTCTCCACATTCCACAAGGATTCCCCACATCCCTTGTACTTCCAACACCTTGTGGACGCGAGAGGAACAAATTTTGAAACTGTTCCATCGAGGTTTCGGGGGGAAGGGGTTTGAAAAGAGCAAAAAGAAGCAAATCCAGAGCAGGAGAAACCGGAATTCAACAACCTTCCAAAAAAAAAACCATCCCAAGAAAAGGCGGAGCAAAGCCCCGGCAATCCCAACGGCTGGCAGAGGGAAAAACGGGATTTCAGGGCTGGGGATAACGGAGCGACCCCGAGCCCCCGGCCCCGCGGCACAAAGGCTCCGCTCGAGCAGAAAACGACCCGAAACGAGCAAATCAATCAAAAAAAAATAAAAATAAAAATAAAAATCTCCGCTCCTCAGCAGGGGAGGGGACACCTCCTGCTTCCTGCCCGGAAGAGCCGGGAATCCCGGGAAAAGGGCCCCGATCCCGGCTCCTGGCTGGGAATGTCCGACCGCAGCGGGTCAGGGGAAGGCCTGGGCGTGTTACGGGGGAGAAGGATGGGCCGTGAGGTCTAAAGGGTTCAGAATATCCAGGGAAAACGGGATTCCAGGGATAATGGGATTCCAGGGAAAACGGATTCCAGGGATAACGGAATCCAGGGATAACGGGATTCCAGGGATAACGGATTCCAGGGAAAACGGATTCCAGGGATAACGGGATTCCAGGGATAACGGGATTCCAGGGATAGCGGATTCCAGGGATAACGGAATCCAGGGATAACGGAATCCAGGGATAACGGGATTCCAGGGATAACAGAATCCAGGGATAGCGGATTCCAGGGATAATGGATTCCAGGGATATCGGATTCCAGGGATAACGGAATTCCAGGGATAACGGGATTCCAGGGATAACGGATTCCAGGGATAACGGAATCCAGGGATAACGGAATCCAGGGATAACGGGATTCCAGGGATAACGGGATTCCAGGGATAACAGAATCCAGGGATAGCGGATTCCAGGGATAATGGATTCCAGGGATATCGGATTCCAGGGATAACGGAATTCCAGGAATAACGGGATTCCAGGGATAACGGGATTCCAGGGATAACGGGATTCCAGGGATAACAGAATCCAGGGATAGCGGATTCCAGGGATAATGGATTCCAGGGATATCGGATTCCAGGGATAACGGGATTCCAGGGATAACGGATTCCAGGGATAACGGAATCCAGGGATAACGGGATTCCAGGGAAAAGAGCATCCAGGGATACTGGAATCCAGGGATAACGGATTCCAGGGATATCGGAATCCAGGCATAATGGAATCAAGGGACAACGGAATGCAGGGATAACAGAATCCACAGGAAAGAGCATCCAGGGATATTGGAATCCAGGGACAACGGAATCCAGGGACAACGGAATCCAGGGATAACGGAATCCAGGGATAACGGAATCCAGGGACATTGGAATCCAGGGATAACGGATTCCAGGGATAATGGAATCCAGGGATAACAGAATCCAGGGAAAAGAGCATCCAGGGATATTGGAATCCAGGGACAATGGAATCCAGGGATAACGGAATGCAGGGATATTGGAATCCCGGGATATCAGCGTCCAAGCTTTATCCGCGCCCGAGGTGCCGCTGGCATCACACCAGACACCCCCGGCGGCTCCCAGTTCCCATCCCTAACTTCCCTGACTCCCAAACCCCTTCCCCAACCTCCCCAATCCTCGTTTTCCCTCCAAAGGCATTCCCAGCCCGTCTGCCGCCGCTCCGGGGCCCGGCACAGGCAGTTCTCCCGGCGGTCCTCTCCTGAGGAAGGGATGTTTAACTGGGAACACTGGGAGCAGCTGGGATGGCTCCGGGCAGCATTCCCAGCTCCAGGAATCATTCCCAGCTCCAGGAATCATTCCCATTTTCCCACGGGGTGGGAAATGACCTTAAATCCCATCCCATTCCAAGCCCGGCACCTCCAGCAATCCCGCGCTTGTTCCAAGTTTTCCTCGGACGCTTCCAGGGACGGAGCAGCCACAGCTGCTCCGGGAACGACAGGCGAACAGAATCCAGAAAATCCCGAGGATTCTCTTGGAGCATGAGATCAGTGATCCGTGAAAATCCCGGGATTTTACAGCTGGGAGCGCACAGGGAGCTGCTCAGATCCAAGCTGTGAATTCCTGCTTTTTTGGGGGATTTTTTGGGGTTTTTTTTTTGGGTGGGGCAGCAGAAAACGAGGATTTTTTTTGTTTTCCCGAAAAAAACCTTCCCCCTCTGGATCAGAGCTCTGCCGTGACACAATTTATATCGAATCATTCCATTGATATAATTTATATTAAACGATGACACGTCCGGAGGGTGGAACAGCTCCGCAGGGAACGGCCACGTTCCCGAGGCTCCCGATATCCCACGGTTCCACCCGCCCGGAAAAGCTTCCCAAATCCCACCAATTCCAACCCAAAGTTCTCCCTTCGCTGTCCCCCCAGGGTCAGGAAAAAAAAACGGGAGAGGAGGAAAGGCTCCAGCTTTTTGTTTTTTGTTTTTTTTGCCTCCGGGATAATTCCGGATGCGTCCTCCCCCGGCTGGAGGAGCGCTCCCAACGGTGGCCGTGACGCACCGGGGGTTTGTTTTCCGATTAAGATAAAAAATATCCCAAAAAACCCCCCAAAAAATTCCCAAAAAAAAGCTGAATCCCAAGGGATAAAGCAAAAAAAAAAAACCCCAAACAACCCCTAACCTGAAATTACGGCGATTTTCCGCGCCCCGTGCTCCTCCCTGGCGATCCTTTCCGCCTCCTCCATCAGCAGCATTCCAAAGCCCTGGAATGGCGGGAACGACGAAAAAAAAAAAAGGGGAAATTCCGTCAAAACAGAAGCCGAGAGCGAGGTCAGGATGTGAAAATCAACTTCCAAGAGACGGGGATTTTTGGGAATGACCCAGGGACGGGGAAAGGAACGTTGCGGGGGTTGGGATCAACGATAAATTCCTCAGGGAATTTTTGCGTTTTTGCCGCTCGTCGCGGAATTCTTCACTGGAGCTCCCCGAGTGTCCGACTGGTTCTCCACGGGCAGGAAGGGGATGGGGTTGAATGGATCCCCCGATGGGAATTCATCCTGGGATTTGAAAACTGGGAATTCCCAACGCCGGAGGGCTGGGACTGGTGGGAGATGGGGAAGGAATTCCCGGCGGGGCTGGAATTCCCGGAGAATCCCTGGGAGCGTCCAAGGAAAGGTTGGAGCATCCTGGGATGGTGGGGTTGGAATGGGATGGGACTGAAGGCTCATGGATCCATTCCGGGATTCTGGGATCCAGGACGCTCAGGATCCATCCCGAGAGGTTTTCCTGGAATTCGGGGATGGAAAAGGGGAGACCCTTCCTGGAGTCCCCAATTCCCAGGGAATTCCCAAAATTCCTTCCCGGAATAGGAGTCGGGATGGGGCTGGATCCAATCGCAAGCTGGGAATGGAGGGAATTCCCTGGGAAAGGGGAGCTTGGGGTGGGATCTTGGGAAGGAATTCCCGGCTGGAAGGGCGGGGAGGGGCTGGAATTCCCAGAGAATCCCTGGGAGCGTCCAAGAAAAGGAATTTGGGGTGCTGTAATTCCAGCCTGGTTTGGGTCCTTAAATCCCACCCCAGCGCATCCCACGATCCCAGGGTGCTCCAGCCTTTCCGGGGACACTCCCAGGGATCCAGGGATTCCTGGGAATTCCAGCGGAATTCCTTCCCCTGAGCAGGAATTAAGGAACAAAGGAAGAGCAGAGGCCAATTAGCACCGCAGCTCCCGAGGGCTGGGAACGGAACAGCTCCGGCAGCAGCCGGGAAGGAATTGTTTTAAAATCTCAAAAGATTTTTTTTTAAAAATCTCAAAAGATTTTTTTTAAAAATCTCAAAAGATTTTTTTTAAAAATCTCAAAAGATTTTTTTAAAATCTCAAAAGATTTTTTTAAATCTCAAAAGATTTTTTTCTAAAAATCTCAAAAGATTTTCTTTTAAAATCTCAAAAGATTTTTTTCTAAAAATCTCAGTTTTTTTAAAAAAAATCTCAAAAGATTTATATTTTAAAAAATCTCAAAAGATTTCTTTTAAAATCTCAAAAGATTTTTTTTAAATCTCAAAAGATTTTTTTCTAAAAATCTCAGATTTTTTTTAAAAAATCTCAAAAGATTTATTTTTAAAAAATCTCAAAAGATTTTTTTTTAAAATATCAAAAGATTCTTTTTTTTTAAATCTCAAAAGATTTTCTTTTAAAATCTCAAAAGATTTTTTTTAAATCTCAAAAGATTTTTTTTAAAAATCTCAAAAGATTTTCTTTTAAAATCTCAAAAGATTTTTTTTTAAAATATCAAAAGATTCTTTTTTTTTAAATCTCAAAAGATTTTCTTTTAAAATCTCAAAAGATTTTTGTTTTTTAAATCTCAAAAGATTTATTTTTAAAAATCTCAAAAGATTTTTTTAAATCTCAAAAGATTCTTTTTTTGAAATCTCAAAAGATTTTTTTTTTAAATCTCAAAAGATTTTTTTAAAAATATCAAAAGATTTTTTTTTAAATCTCAAAAGATTTTTTTTTTTTTTAAATCACAAAAGCTTTTTTTTTTCTTTTTAAAAAATCTCAGAGCCCCCGAAACGGCTTGGAATGTGATCCCACTGGGAAAAAATCCAGCCAAAAACCCCTTGGAAGAGCCAGAATTCCAGCAAAAAGGAGCTCAGGTCCCACCCCGGGCCTCTCGTGACTCGGAGCAGCCGAGAGAAATGAACTGAAATCCGGAATTTCTTTAGGGGAGAGATGGAAGGAGGAGGGAAACCCCGACAGCTCCAAACCCTCCCCCTTTTCCCTGTGAAATCCCATTAAATTCCAGGAATCGGGATCAGGGAGAACCTTCAATCCCATCCCATTCCAACCCCGACAGCTCCCAGTATTCCAGATTGCTCCAAACCCCATCCGAGCTGAACCGGGAAACTTTCCGGGACAATTCCCCGCCCCTAAAGCCGCCCTGGGTTCCCCTTTTCCCGGTGAAATCCCATTAAAAGCACGGAAAACCCTGGAAAACGCCGGTGCGGGTGAAACCTCTAACCCAGCGCAGCTCCCAAACGTTATTCCGTTATTTGAATCCAGGTTTGGGAATGCCTGGGGCTGGAATTTGGGAATTACCCGGGGCTGGAATTTGGGAATTACCTGGGGCTGGAATTTGGGAATTACCTGGTGCTGGAATTTGGGAATACCTGGGGCTGGAATTTGGGGGGATTGGGAACACCTGGGGCTGGAATTTGGGAACACCTGGGGCTGGAATTTGGGAATACCTGGGGCTGGAATTTGGGAATTATCTGGGGCTGGAATTTGGGAACACCTGGGGCTGGAATTTGGAGGGATTGGGAACACCTGGGGCTGGAATTTGGGAATTACCTGGGGCTGGAATTTGGGGGGATTGGGAACACCTGGTGCTGGAATTTGGGAACACCTGGGGCTGGAATTTGGGAATAGCTGGGGCTGGAATTTGGGAATTATCTGGGGCTGGAATTTGGGAACACCTGGGGCTGGAATTTGGGAACACCTGGGGCTGGAATTTGGGAATACCTGGGGCTGGAATTTGGGAATTACCTGGTGCTGGAATTCGGAGGGATTGGGAACACCTGGTGCTGGAATTTGGGAATTACCTGGGGCTGGAATTTGGGAATTACCTGGTGCTGGAATTTGGGAATACCTGGGGCTGGAATTTGGGGGGATTGGGAACACCTGGGGCTGGAATTTGGGAATTACCTGGGGCTGGAATTTGGAGGGATTGGGAATTACCTGGGGCTGGAATTTGGGAATTACCTGGTGCTGGAATTTGGGGGGATTGGGAACACCTGGGGCTGGAATTTGGGAATTACCTGGGGCTGGAATTTGGGAATACCTGGGGCTGGAATTTGGGAATTACCTGGGGCTGGAATTTGGGAACACCTGGCACTGGAATTTGGGAATTACCTGGTGCTGGAATTTGGAGGGATCCCGGCTGCTGACGGGCACCACGCTGCCGTAGACGTGCAATTCCCGGACGATGGAGACGCCGCCCTTGAGCTCCGGCCGGAAAGATTCCGGGGAGCTCTTCCGGAGGCGCAGGAGCCCCACCAGGATGTCCTGCTCGGGATCCTCGTAGGACAGGAACGTCTCCCAGCCCCCGTTGGCCACGTAATCCCGACGGATCAGCTCCACCTGGCCCAGGGGCGAGGAGGAAAAAGCAGGGAAAGAAAAAAAGGGGAAAATCTGAGAGCGAAGCCGATTCCGTGGATTGACAAATCAGAGCGAACTTCCAGGATGGGCTCTTCCCTAAAGGCAGTTTAATTCCGGGCGGGAATTTGGAACTGGCCACGTAATCCCGACGGATCCACACCTGATCCAGGAGGGGAGGGATGAGGAGGAAAAGGAGGGAAAAAAACAAAGGGGAATGTGCGGAGAGACCAAAGCTGGTTCCGTGGAATCCTTCGCATCGTCCAGAGCAAAGAGGAAGGGATTCCCTAAAGCCACGGGAATTCCAGACGGGAATCCCGCTGCCGGGATCCCCCGTGGTGACCTCCGGAGTCAGAATCACGCCTTGGCTGCGAAGGGACCTTCAATCCCATCCCTCTGGGAATTCCAGCCCAGCCAGGAATTCCTTCCCAAGATCCCACTTCTCCGAATTCCTCTTTCCCAGGGAATTCCCTCCATTCCCAGCCTGCGATTGGATCCGTCTCCATCCCAGCTCCTCTCTGGGAAAGGGATTTCGGGAATTCCCTGGGAACTGGGGACTCCAGGAAGGGTCTCCTTTCCCTTTTCCGAATTCCATAAAAACCCCTCGGCATGGATCCTGAGTGTCCTGGATCCCAGAATCCCGGAACGGTTTGGGATCCACGGACCTTCAATCCCATCCCATTCCAACCCCGACAGCTCCCAGTATTCCAGACTGCTCCAAACCCCATCCGAGCTGAACGTGGGGACAATTCAGGGACAATTCCCCGTCCCTAAACCCTCCCTGGGTTTCCCTTTTCCCGGTGAAATCCCGTTAAATGAGTGGAAATTATCTGGAAAACCCCTCTGGGGATGAAAGCTCTAACCCAGACCAGCTCCAAAACGTGTTTGATTCCTCCTCATCCCGACAGAATTCCCCTTTTTTTTTTCCAGGAAATCGGGATCAGCCCCCTCTCAGAGCTGTCGCTCCGACGTCTCCTCGCAGCAGTAATTTCATTTTCGAGCCTTTCCAACACCTCCCAACGCTCCGGATGGAAAAGGCGGCACCGGAAACATCCAGGATGGGGAAAACCGCCTCGAATCCGCTCCGGAAAAATCGGATTTTGGTAGGAAAAAAAACCCCAAAAAACCCAAAAAAACCAAAACCAAAAAAAACCCAAAACAAAAACCAAAAAACCAAACCAAACCAAACCAAACCCCACGCGGGACAGAAATTAACGTCGTTAATTTGGGGCGGTGGTTAATTAGGCAGAGCCTGGATCCCCTCTCCGGACAGGGGGATGTCGTTCGTTCGTTTGCAAAGCCCCAACAGATTTCCATGGAAAACGTGGTTTTTTTGGTTTTTTTTTTTTCTTTTTTCCCGGGATTTCTGCTCCTGCCCGTCACTCAGCCCCGCTGGAGCCGAACAAAGGGAATTTTTCCGCTTGGAAAAGCCCGGGATGAGCGATTTGCCGTCGGCTCCCTCCCCAAATTTACAATTTAGATCAGCGCCCGCCTCGGGCAACAACAACAACCAAAAAAACTCGGGAAGAGATTCCCGGGAATCTGCAGGAATCTGGGGAAAGAACGGGGTTGGGGTTTTTTTTCGGGGGGAGGGATTTTTGTGCGTTTCTTGTAAAAACGGGGAGCATTTCACTCGTCGCGGAGGGGAAAAGGAGAATAAAATTCCCAGGAATCTCCGACTGGAAAAACCTTCCAGCCGCTGAACTCCGGGAATATTCTCCAGACTCTGCCAACCGAGCTCCTTGAAGCCTGAGGAACGAGAACTTTGGGAATTTCTGGGCGCTGACACTTCCAGATTCGCCGGAATTTGTGGCCGGCTTTGGGAATTCGGATCAGGAGAAGGGTGGGAGGTGGTTTGGAAGCGGCTCCCTGATCCAGCTTTTCCCCCAAACAATTCCTGCTGGAATTCAGCTCCGTCGGAAGCGAAAAAGGACGAAAATCCAGGATCGTTCCGCTCCTTCCGGAACGTCAGCAAAGGGACAGGAAATTTCCGGGATACGGGGCATTCCCAAATCATGGATATTCCCAAATCAGGGATATTCCCAGGTTGATCCCTCCCGACCCAAAGCATTCCAGGATTCTGGAATCTCCTCAACCGTTGTTTTTTTTTTTTTCCTCCTCTCCCACGAGCCCAACCATGGTTTTTTTTCCTGGACGGTTTTAGGATTTTGGGAACGGAAACCACCCGGATGAACGCGGATTTAAATAAATTCTGTTTGCCTGAAAAATGTCCGAATTCACCCGAAAAAAACCCCCAAAAAGCTCTAAATTCGTATTCCCAACGGACACGGGGCGTTTGCTGCGTTTCCCAAAATCCGGATTGGAACGGGGAGGGGAAAAAAGGGGAGGAGGTGGATTATTTCCCGGAAGCGCAAACACGCCAAACCCGCTGCGGCGGTCGCTTTGTTCAACACCGTGATCCCCGGATTTCCTCGGGAAAAAAAAAATGAAAAAAAAAATTCCGGGGAATTTTAAAAAAAAAAGGGAATTTTTTTTTTTTTACCTGGTAGGGCCTGACTTTGTGGTGGATTTCCTGGATTCCGACCTCTCTCGTCCTCACGTCGCGGCACTGGGAGGAGGAAAGCAAAAAAATAAATGGGAATGGGAGGGGAAGGAGGTGGAGCTCCGAGCATGGAAAATTCCAGAAAATCCCTGGCTTCCAAACCTCCTGGGAGAGCTGCAAGGGGTGAATTCCCAACGGGAGAGGTTGGAATGGTGAAGGGAAAAATGAGAGGGGAGGAAAAAAAAAAAATAATCAATCCCAGAGGATAAAATTCCCAAGCTGCAGGGCCTGGAGGGAAAGGAAATATCCAGGGGAAAAAAAAGATTTCGGGATTGGGAAGGCGGAACATGGGGAAGATCTGAATCCTGGAAGAAAAAGGTTTGGGATTTCACCGAACTTCTTGATTTTCAAGGAAAAAAACGATTCCGGAAATCCCAAATATCCCATCCCAACCCCACCATCCCAGGGGGCTCCGGCTTTTCCTTGGATGCTCCCAGGGATTCTCTGGGAATTCCAGCCCAGAAATTCCTTCCCAAATCCCATTTTTTTGCCCCCCGTTTCCCAGGGAATTCCCTCCATTCCCAGCCTGGGAGTGGGATTGGATGCAGCCCCATCCAGGAAGGAATTTTGGGAATTCCCTGGGAATTCAGGACTCCAGGCAGGGTCTCCCTTCCCTTTTCCATCCCCGAATTCCATAAAACCCCCTCGGAATGGATCCTGAGTGTCCTGGATCCCAGAATCCCGGAACGGTTTGGGATGGGATTCAGATTTGGGAGTTTCTCTCTCCAATTGTTCCCTCAGAGAAAGGCAGGAGGATCCAAAAAGGAATTTTCCCCCCCCCCGCCCTTTTCCCTCTGATTTCCAGGGCTCCAATTCCGCTCAAGAAATGGGAAAAACTTGGGAAAAAGTTGAGGAGAAAATGGGGGGAAAATGGGGAAAAAATGGGAAAAAATGGAGAAAAAAATGGGGGGAAAATGGGGAAAAAATGGGGGGAAAATGGGGGAAAAATGGGGAAAAAACAGGAAGAAATTGGGGGGAAAATGGGGAAAAAATGGGGAAAAAATGGGAAAAAATTGGGGGAAAAAATAGGAAGAAATTGGGGAGAAAATGGGGAAAAATGGGGAAAAAATGGGGGAAAAAAGGGGAAAATTTGGGGGGGAAATGGGGAAAAAATGGGGGAAAAAGGGGAAAAAATGGGGGAAAAAAGGGGAAAATTTGGGGGGAAAATGGGGAAAAAATGGGGGGAAAATGGGGGGAAAATGGGGGAAAAATGGGGAAAAAATGGGAAGAAATTGGGGGGAAAAAGGGAGAAAATTGGGGAAAAATGGGGAAAAAATGGGGAAAAATGGGAAAAAGGGAGAAAATTGGGGAAAAATGGGGAAAAAATGGGGAAAAGTTGGAAAAAAATGGGAAAAAATGGGAAAAATGGGGAAAAATGGGAAAAAGTTGGAAAAAGTTGGAAAAATGGGAAAAAGTTGGGAAAAATGGTGAAAAAATGAGGAAAAGTTGGAAAAAAGGGGGGAAAATGGGGAAAAATTGGGGGAAAATGGGAAAATGGTGAAAAAATGGGGGAAAGTTGGAAAAAAAGGGGAAAAATGGGAAAAAATGGGGAAAAATTGGGAAAAATGGTGAAAAAATGGGGAAAAATTGGGAAAAATGGTGAAAAAATGGGGAAAAATTGGGAAAAATGGTGAAAAAATGGGGAAAAATTGGCAAAAAATCGGAAAAAATGGGGAAAGATTGGGAAAAAATGGGGAAAAAATTGTGGAAAAAATGGGGGAAATTTGGAAAAAAATGGGAAAAAATTGGGAAAAATGGTGAAAAAATGAGGAAAAGTTGGAAAAAAGGGGAAAAAATGGGGAAAAATTGGGGAGAAAAATGGGAAAATGGTGAAAAAATGGGGGAAGTTGGAAAAAAAGGGGAAAATGGGAAAAAATGGGGAAAAATTGGGAAAAATGGTGAAAAAATGGGGAAAAATTGGCAAAAAATCGGAAAAAATGGGGAAAGATTGGGAAAAAATGGGGAAAAAATTGTGGAAAAAATGGGGAAAATTTGGAAAAAAATGGGAAAAAATTGGGAAAAATGGTGAAAAAATGGGGGAAAGTTGGAAAAAAGGGGAAAAACGGGAAAAAATTGAGAAAAATGGTGAAAAAATCAGAAAAAATGGGGAAAGATTGGGAAAAAATGGGAAAAAATTGTGGGAAAAATGGGAAAAAATTGGGGGAAAATTGTGAAAAAAATGGGGGAAAATGGGAAAAAAATTGTGAAAAAATGGGGAAAAATTGGGAAAAAATGGGAAAAAATTGTGAAAAAAATGGGGAAAAATTGTGAAAAAATGGGAAAAATGGGGGAAAAAACCCCGGGATTCCACCACCCAGTTCCCAGGTGCGTTCCGGAGAGGGGTGGAAGAGCAGCACCGAAATTCACCGAGACAACAGCAGCTCTTCAGCGAGGTGCTTTTTTCCGCTTTTCAGTCGTTAATTTGGTTTTTTGGGGTTTTTTTTTTTTTCTTCCATTATTGATTATTTTTTTTTAAAATAATTATTAAGTATTTCACGGCGTTTTATTTTAACGGAATACAAATTATTTACCAAAAATGTCTCATAAAAAGTTTTAAATGGCGATGAGTGATTTTTTTTTTGTTACGGCTTACAAGTTCTTTTTTAAAAAATTCGTTTTAGGGCATTTTATGAGGCTTCACGATAAAAGGAATATGAATTATTTATTAAAAGAAAATTGTTCCGTGAAACGGTTTAAATGATTATTAATTATTTTCGAGGAATCCTACCTGCGTCCCAAGGTCCTTCATCCTGGCCAGGGCGAGCTCCCGCAGGTTCCCGTGCTCCACCCCGGAGCTGACCAGAGGCATTGGGATATCCCTGCAAATAGGAAAAGGAATAAAAAAAAAAAAAAAAAAGAGGAAAATCCAAAATTTTAAACAGTTGGATTAGCAGGGAATTCACCAAAAAAACGCCATCGGGCCAAAAATCCCGAATTTGCTCGATCCCCGAGTCCGCCGAATGCCCAAATTCTCCGAATTCCTTCGGCGTCGAGGTTTTTTTGGTTGGATTGGAAATAAAACACGACTGAAAGAAGGGGGGAAAAAAAAAAACAAAACCCCAAACAAACGAAGGGAAAAGCAGAAGAAAAAAAACGAAAAGATGAAGATTTGAGGAGGAAAAAAAAAAAACCACCTGGATATAAATCTTTAACAATCCTAAAAAAAAAATGTTTTTGTTTGTTTTTTTTTTTTTCCCCCTCGGTTCTTCACGTGGGAATCTGGGAAGAAAACCGAAAAAAAAAAAAAGGGATCATCCAGATGTTCGTAAATATCTGGTGCTGGAGAAATTGGGAAATTTAGGGGAAAATCCATCCGAATGACAACTTTTCCACAGTGGGATTGTTGATGTTTCACTTCAAAAGCCGGGAGAAATCCTGCCGGGAATTCTGGGCTGTTCCCACGGGAATGGGAATCCCCGGCCCGAGGACGGCAGGAATCCGAAGATCCCCAAGGAAGGAGCTGAAAAGGAAAAATTGGGAGCAGCTTTGGCCTCCCGGGTGGTTTTTGTCCCACGGAGGTGACAAATTGGGATCCCTATTTTTTTTATTTCTTTTTTTAGGGAAAGGAGGATTTCTGATTTCGGGCTCGGGATGTTGGCTCCTCCCGCCCCACCCCGATAAAATCCCACCTGTTCATCCCCCCAAAATCTCTCAGATTTCCAGGGAATTCGGGGACACGGGATCCAGCTGTGCACCAGGTTGGCCCCAAACATTCCTGGGTGAGTTTTTTTCCCTCAGCTGAATATCCCCAAAATCCCACCTGGAGCTCGGGATGCTCAGGGAATTGGGGCCGTTAATGAAATTGAGGAATTGATTAATTAATCAATTAATCAGTGCCGGATCTGTTCAAGTCCTGGTGGATTTCCCTTCCCACCCGTGAGCAGCTTCTGGGTTTGGCAGGAGCTGGGTAAAAAGAAATAAAGGAATCGAAGGGTCCCAAACCCGATCCTTGTTCCCAAACCCCATCCATTGGGAGGGAAAGAGGGAAGAAAAAAAAGGGGAAAAAAAAAGAAAAAAAAAGGAATTTTCTTTAATTTTGTCGAACAAAAATAAAGGGCTGGAAAGGACCTTAAATCCCATCCCAACCCCGACACCTCCCACGATGCCAGGCTGCTCCAAGCCGCCATCCAACCTCTCCTGGGACAATTCCAGGGATGGCAATTCCCAAAATCCCATCCATCCCCGCCCTCCGGGGGAAATCCTTTCCCTGTGTCCCGTCCCTCCAAGCTTTCCCTGGGAAAAACAAAACAAAAACCAAAAAAAAAAAAAAGGATTTGTTTATTTTTTCTTTTTCCCTCCCAAACCCACAGGATCTGGGGAGAATAATTCCTCGCGTCTTGCCCAGAACTCCGAGGAAAATTCCTCCAGCAGGGCGTTTATCCAGGGATTCCTCTTGAGTCAACAAAGACCCTGCAGAGGCCACAAAATTCCCTCCAAAGAGCCGCAATTTCGGGGAAAAACCTCGGATCCGCAGGGATAATCCAGGGAATAACATGGAGCGGCTTCCAAAAAAACATCAGGCCGGGTGGATTTTCCCTCCGGGAACGCGGATAAAATAATCCCGACGCGCTCCTGCCCCGGGGTTTTTCAGCTAAATCCAGGGAATTTTAACCAAAATCCCGCTGATCAAAGGTGGATTACAACCCAGAGCCGCTCACCCGCCTGCTGGGGAGCGAAGGGAATTAAAACGACGACGGGGGGAAAGGAGATTCCGAAGGAAGGAAAAAAAGCAAGGGATGGGTTTTCCGCGCCCGCTTTGGATCATCCAGACCAACTCCAGCCCCTCCCCCGGACAATGCCAGCTCATTTAAATGCTAAATTAATTAAGGACGCGGGGGGTTAAATGCTGGCTCGATTAAAGGTAACGAGCAATCTGCCAGCCAGGTTTATTCCACCTCCTGGTTTTTTTTCCCAACATTTGCCTTCCTGGGGTTTCTCGGGGGAGCAGCTCCCAGGGGGAATTCTGGGATCTGGCTCGGGGCTCCGCCCCTTTTTTGAGGAAAAAGATTTCCTTTCCTCGTCTCTCAGTCATCAGAGTGAGGGGAAAATCCACAGAAACCACCGAAATCCGAGGGAAAAAAACCAAAAAACCCCTGGAGGTGAGTGACGCCTCCTCCCGGGGATGACGAGGATCCCAAATATTTGGGATAAACGGGGTATTTTTGGGGGAATGTTCAGGAGTATTTGGGATAAATAAATCTGGGATTGAGGATCGGCCTGAGAGTTGTCTCCTCCTCCAGGCACTCGCGGGCAGCAGCTCGTTTTTTATAAAAACGCCGATTTCACGGGACCACGGAATTGGTAAGGTTGGAAAAGACCTTTGGATCACCGAGGACGGGTGTTAAATCCCGGCCTCAGGGGATCCACGTCCACGGGATCTTACACAACTCCAGGGATGGCGATTCCACCTTTCCCAAGCCATTTTCCCTGGATTTCCTGGAGCAGGGAGATTCTTTTCACGGTGTTTTCTCATTGGTGCCTCCCACGTCCCGCCCCTGCTCAATAAACGGATTGTTTTGGGTTTGGGATGGACACAAACACCGGGATTTTCCTCCAAAATCCGGTCCCAGGGGACAGGGATCGCAGAGAGCGGCTCTCAGAGCTTGGGGATCGTGGAATTCTGGAGGGTTTGGGTGGGAAGGGGCCTTAGATCCCATCCCATTCCAATCCCGACTATCCCAGCGTGCTCCAAAGCCCGTCCAACCTTTCCTTGGACGCTCCCAGGCATGGAGCAAGCCTCAGTTCCCCTGGGAATTCCAGCCCACTCCCAGGGAAGAACTCCTTCCCGACATCGAATCCAAACGTTTCCCAGTTTTCCCACTACAATTGGGATTTCCCAATGTTTAGTCCCCATTTTCAATCCAAACCCGCTCTCAGTTCAAATTTGGTTCAGCCAAATCCGTGCCAGGAGCAGCCCACGGATGATTCAGGATGGGATTTTGGGATATCCGCGACTCCACGATTTGGGAGTTTTGGCTTCGGCCAAATATCCTGTTCCCAACTCACACGGCGTCACCAAAAAGCAACTCAAGAATTTCAGGACTTTGCAGAGGAGAGATAAAAAATCCCAGATTTCCACGAGAAAGTTCCAGGCAGCAGGAAAAGGGGAATATCACGACTCGGATGGAAGCAAATCAGCAGCAGCAAAGCCTTTTCCAGGCCTGAATTCCTCAGGGAAAAGATTCCCGCCATCCCAAAGAATAAACCTGCTGGATTTAGATCCTGATGGTGCCGTGGGGAAAACAACAACAAAAAAAAAATTTGTGAGGAGAGCAGGGAAGCAGCTCTGGGATCCCAGCCCTGATCAAGAATTCCCAAATTTCCTGCCTCATCCCATGCAAGGCTCCTCCTCGTTTTCTTATTTTCCAATCAATGCTCATATTCCATAATATTTATTTTTTTTGTTATTTTTAGAAGGTTCAGGGGTGGAATTAAAGGAGCTTTAAGGTCTTTTCCAGCCTGAATCATCCGATGATTCCACGATCCGGGGATTTTCCATTTTCCATCCCAGATTCACGTTTATGCCCACATTTATCCTTCCAGAAAGAGACTGATGCTGCCCAGCACACGTAATTCCAAGTTATTTTCCTGAAAACGGGGAATATTCCAGGATTTACCGGGCTAGAGCATCAACGCTTCCAGCTCTGAAAGGAATTATCCCGAAAAAAAAAAAAAAATAGGAAAAGCTTTTTCCTGGCGTGTTTGTATTCCAGACCAAGACTTTAAGGAGTTCTTCAGATCTCTTGATTTACAGCAAAATCCCTGAGTCTGATGCTGAAATTCCCTGGATTCCTTCTCGTTCCAGGAGTCGAACTTCCCTGAATTCCCTCTCATTCCAGATGTCAAACTTCCCTGAATTCCCTCTCATTCCAGATTCCAAACATCCCCGGATTCCCTCTCATTCCAGATGTCAAATTTCCCTGGATTCCCTCTCATTCCAGATGTCGAATTTCCCCGGATTCCCTCTCATTCCAGATGTCGAATTTCCCCGGATTCCCTCTCATTCCAGATGTCAAACTTCCCTGAATTCCCTCTCATTCCAGATGTCAAACTTCCCTGAATTCCCTCTCATTCCAGATGTCAAACATCCCTGAATTTCCGCTCAATCCAGATTCCAAACATCCCCGAATTTCCGCTCAATCCAGATTCCAAACATCCCCGGATTCCCTCTCATTCCAGATTCCAAACATCCCTGAATTCCCTCTCATTCCAGATGTCAAACATCCCCGGATTCCCTCTCATTCCAGATGTCAAATTTCCCTGGATTCCCTCTCATTCCAGATGTCGAATTTCCCCGGATTCCCTCTCATTCCAGATGTCAAACATCCCCGGATTCCCTCTCATTCCAGATTTCAAACAACCCTGAATTCCCTCTCATCCCATTCCCGCTTCCTGCCGGTGCATCCTCTTTTCCAAAGCTGCTTCCCAGCTCTTTTAATTTCCATGTCCTTGTAAATCAACCCGATTTTGAGCAAAAATCAATTTTTAAATAATTCACCAACTCCGCTTTAATCCCTGAATCCCGGTTTTCTTCCCCGAAGCCGCCCAGTGTTCCCGGCCTTCAGTCCCTTCCTGCCCTGAGAATTCCCTCTGCTCATTCCCACCCTGCCGCAACTCCAGGCAAAAATCCAAGGAAAACAGTCCAGACAGGTGAGGAATCCTGCATGAGGCTTCCTGGGAGAGGATCATGTGGGATCCATCCCACTATCCACCGTGGGATCCACCCAATTAATTATCCACCGTGGGATCCATCCAATTAATTATCCACCATGGGACCCCTCCAATTAATTATTCGTCATGGGATCCATCCCATTATCCACTTTGGGATCCACCCAATTAATTATCCGCCGTGGGATCCATCCAATTAATTATCCATCATGGGATCCATCCAATTAATTATTCATCATGGGATCCATCCCATTATCCACCATGGGATCCACCCAATTAATTATCCACCACGCGATCCATCCCATTATCCATCTTGGGATCCACCAAATTCATGATCCACCGTGGGACCCATCCAATTAATTATCCATCACGGGATCCACCCAGATAATTATCCACCACTGGACTCATCCAATTAATTATCTATCATGGGATCCATCCCATTATCCATCAAGGGATCTACCCAATTCACCATGCAGCACGGGATCCATGCAATTGATTACCCACCGTGGGATCCATCCAATTAATTGTCCATCACGGGATCCATCCCATTATCCACCATCGAATCCATCCCATTACCCAGTACAGGATCCATCCCATCGTCCATCTTGGGATCCACCCAATTAATTATCCACTGTGGGATCCGTCCAATTAATGATCCATCACGGGATCCATCCCATTATCCAATATCGAATTCATCCCATTACCCATTTCAGGATCCACCCAATTAATTATCCACCATGGGATCCATCCAATTAATTATCCATCACGGGATCCATCCCATTATCCACCATCGAATCCATCCTATTACCCAGTACAGGATCCATCCCATTATCCATCTTGGGATCCATCCAATTAATTACCCACCGTGGGATCCATCCAATTAATGATCCATCACGCCATCCATCCCATTATCTACCATCAAATCCATCCCATTACCCATTTCAGGATCCATCACATTATCCACCTTGGGATCCACCCAGTTAATTATCCACCACGGGATCCATCCAATTAATTAGCCGCCATGGGATCCATCCCATAATTCATCACGGGATCCACCCAATTAATTATCCACCGTGGGATCCATCCAATAAATTATCCATCACAGGATCCATCCCATTATCCACCATCAAATCCATCCCACTACCCATTTCAGGATCCATCCCATTATCTACCTTGGGATCCACCCAGTTAATTATCCACCACGGGATCCATCCAATTAATTAGCCACCATGGGATCCATCCCATAATTCATCACGGGATCCACCCAATTAATTATCCACCGTGGGATCCATCCAATAAATTATCCATCACAGGATCCATCCCATTATCCATCATTGAATCCATCCCATTACCTAGTACAGGATCCAACCCATTACCCATTACAGGATCCACCCAATTAATTATCCACCATGGGATCCATCCAATTAATTACCCATAACGGGATCCATCCCATTATCCATCTTGGGATCCACCCAATTAATTATCCACCATGGGATCCATCGTATTATTTACCCATCAAAGGATCCATCCCACAGTTCATCACGGGATGCACCCAATTAATTATCCACCAGGGGACCCATCCAATAAATTATTCATCACGGGATCCACCCCATCATCCATCTTGGGATCACCCCAATTCATTACCCACCATGGGATCCACCCAATTAATTATCCATCATCGAATCCATCCCACTACCCATTACACGACCCATCCAATTATCCACCATGGCATTCATCCCAATTAAGCACCATGGGATGCACCCGATTAATTATCTGCCGTGGGACCCATCCAATTAATTACCCACCATGGGATCCACCCCATCATCCCTCCGGATCCCCCCAGCCCTGGGTGCTGCCCCCGGCGGAAGCGGCACCTCCAGAAATTCCTGGGAATTTCCCACTTCCCAAGCTCCTCATCCCTCTTGGCCTTTCCCACCTGAACCGAGAGGCAGCAGCTTCAAGACCTTCGCCTAATTAACAATTAAGGCCAGGAGATAACGAAGGCTGAGTAAGCCTGGGCCGCAATTAAAGAATTAAAGCCAGAACCCATCCCGGGGGCAGCGAGGAGATGATTCCAGGAGGGAATTACTTACCTCTGGACACGGTACACGCGCGTCCAGGGCGGCACCAGGGCCAGGATCCTGGCCACCAGATCCACCAGGGTGCTGGGGGGGTAACTCCGGTATCTCCCGGTTTTCCAGAGCTCGTAGAGCCCCGTGCCGCGGATCACCAGCGTCGGGTAGAGCTTCATGCCGTCGGGGCGGAACGCGGGGTTCTCAAAAAACTCCTGGAGAAACCAGATTGAAAAAGGGTGAGGGGGCGGTGGGGGAGAAAAGAGTCGAATCAAAAAGAGTCAAATCAAAAAGAGTCGAATCAAAAAAGAGTCGAATCAAAAAGAGTCGAATCAAAAAGAGTCGAATCAAAAAAGAGTCGAATCAAAAAGAGTCGAATCAAAAAGAGTTGAATCAAAAAGAGTCAAATCAAAGAGTCGAATCAAAAAGAGTTGAATCAAAAAGAGTCGAATCAAAAAGAGTTGAATCAAAAAGAGTCGAATCAAAAAAGAGTCGAATCAAAAAGAGTCGAATCAAAAAGAGTCGAATCAAAAAGAGTCGAATCAAAAAAGAGTCGAATCAAGAAAGAGTCGAATCAAGAAAGAGTCGAATCAAGAAAGAGTCGAATCAAGAAAGAGTCGAATCAAAAAGAGTCGAATCAAAAAGAGTCGAATCAAGAAAGAGTCGAATCAAAAAGAGTCGAATCAAAAAAGAGTCGAATCAAAAAGAGTCGAATCAAGAAAGAGTCGAATCAAGAAAGAGTCGAATCAAGAAGAGTCGAATCAAAGAGTCGAATCAAAAAGAGTCGAATCAAGAAAGAGTCGAATCAGAGTCGAATCAAGAAAGAGTCGAATCAAAAAGAGTCGAATCAGAGTCGAATCAAAAAGAGTCGAATCAAAAAAGAGTCGAATCAAAGAGTCGAATCAAAAAGAGTCGAATCAAGAAAGAGTCGAATCAAAAAGAGTCGAATCAAAAAGAGTCGAATCAGAAAGAGTCGAATCAAAAAGAGTTGAATCAGAGTCGAATCAAGAAAGAGTCGAATCAAAAAGAGTCGAATCAAAAAGAGTCGAATCAAAAAAGAGTCGAATCAAAAAAGAGTCGAATCAGAGTCGAATCAAAAAGAGTCGAATCAAAAAAGAGTCGAATCAAAGAGTCGAATCAAGAAAGAGTCGAATCAAGAAAGAGTCGAATCAAAAAAGAGTCGAATCAAGAAAGAGTCGAATCAAAAAGAGTCGAATCAAGAAAGAGTCGAATCAAAAAGAGTTGAATCAAAGAGTCGAATCAAAAAGAGTCAAATCAAAAAGAGGCGAATCAAAGAGTCGAATCAAAAAGAGTCAAATCAAAGAGTCGAATCAAAAAGAGTCGAATCAAAAAGAGTCAAATCAAGAAAGAGTCGAATCAAAAAGAGTCGAATCAAAAAGAGTCGAATCAAGAAAGAGTCGAATCAAAAAGAGTCGAATCAAGAAAGAGTCGAATCAAAAAGAGTCGAATCAGAAAGAGTCGAATCAGAAAGAGTCGAATCAAAAAGAGTCGAATCAGAGTCGAATCAAAAAAGAGTCGAATCAAAAAAGAGTCGAATCAAAAAAGAGTCGAATCAAAGAGTCGAATCAAAAAAGAGTCAAATCAAAAAAGAGTCGAATCAAAAAGAGTCGAATCAAGAAAGAGTCGAATCAGAGTCGAATCAAGAAAGAGTCGAATCAAAAAGAGTTGAATCAGAGTCGAATCAAAAAGAGTCGAATCAAAAAGAGTCGAATCAAAAAGAGTCGAATCAAAAAAGAGTCGAATCAAGAAAGAGTCGAATCAAAAAGAGTCGAATCAAAAAGAGTCAAATCAAAAAGAGGCGAATCAAAGAGTCGAATCAAAAAGAGTCGAATCAAAAAAGAGTCAAATCAAAAAAGAGTCGAATCAAAAAGAGTCGAATCAAGAAAGAGTCGAATCAGAGTCGAATCAAAAAGAGTCGAATCAAAAAGAGTCGAATCAAAAAGAGTCGAATCAAAAAAGAGTCGAATCAAAAAGAGTCGAATCAAAAAAGAGTCGAATCAAAAAGAGTCGAATCAAAAAGAGTTGAATCAAAAAGAGTCGAATCAAAAAGAGTTGAATCAAAAAGAGTCGAATCAAAAAAGAGTCGAATCAAAAAGAGTCGAATCAAAAAGAGTCGAATCAAAAAGAGTCGAATCAAAAAAGAGTCGAATCAAGAAAGAGTCGAATCAAGAAAGAGTCGAATCAAGAAAGAGTCGAATCAAGAAAGAGTCGAATCAAAAAGAGTCGAATCAAAAAGAGTCGAATCAAGAAAGAGTCGAATCAAAAAGAGTCGAATCAAAAAAGAGTCGAATCAAAAAGAGTCGAATCAAGAAAGAGTCGAATCAAGAAAGAGTCGAATCAAGAAGAGTCGAATCAAAGAGTCGAATCAAAAAGAGTCGAATCAAGAAAGAGTCGAATCAAAGAGTCGAATCAAAAAGAGTCGAATCAAGAAAGAGTCGAATCAAAAAGAGTCGAATCAAAAAGAGTCAAATCAAAAAGAGTTGAATCAAAGAGTCGAATCAAAAAGAGTCAAATCAAAGAGTCGAATCAAAAAGAGTCGAATCAAAAAAGAGTCGAATCAAAAAGAGTCGAATCAAAAAGAGTCGAATCAGAAAGAGTCGAATCAAAAAGAGTTGAATCAGAGTCGAATCAAGAAAGAGTCGAATCAAAAAGAGTCGAATCAAAAAGAGTCGAATCAAAAAGAGTCGAATCAAAAAAGAGTCGAATCAAAAAAGAGTCGAATCAGAGTCGAATCAAAAAGAGTCGAATCAAAAAAGAGTCGAATCAAAGAGTCGAATCAAGAAAGAGTCGAATCAAGAAAGAGTCGAATCAAAAAGAGTCGAATCAAAAAGAGTCAAATCAAAAAGAGTTGAATCAAAGAGTCGAATCAAAAAGAGTCAAATCAAAGAGTCGAATCAAAAAGAGTCGAATCAAAAAAGAGTCGAATCAAAAAGAGTCGAATCAAAAAGAGTCGAATCAGAAAGAGTCGAATCAAAAAGAGTTGAATCAGAGTCGAATCAAGAAAGAGTCGAATCAAAAAGAGTCGAATCAAAAAGAGTCGAATCAAAAAGAGTCGAATCAAAAAAGAGTCGAATCAAAAAAGAGTCGAATCAGAGTCGAATCAAAAAGAGTCGAATCAAAAAAGAGTCGAATCAAAGAGTCGAATCAAGAAAGAGTCGAATCAAGAAAGAGTCGAATCAAAAAGAGTCGAATCAAAAAGAGTCAAATCAAAAAGAGTTGAATCAAAGAGTCGAATCAAAAAGAGTCAAATCAAAAAGAGGCGAATCAAAGAGTCGAATCAAAAAGAGTCAAATCAAAGAGTCGAATCAAAAAGAGTCGAATCAAAAAGAGTCGAATCAAAAAGAGTCAAATCAAGAAAGAGTCGAATCAAAAAGAGTCGAATCAAAAAGAGTCGAATCAAGAAAGAGTCGAATCAAAAAGAGTCGAATCAAGAAAGAGTCGAATCAAAAAGAGTCGAATCAGAAAGAGTCGAATCAAAAAGAGTCGAATCAAAAAGAGTCGAATCAGAGTCGAATCAAAAAAGAGTCGAATCAAAAAAGAGTCGAATCAAAAAAGAGTCGAATCAAAGAGTCGAATCAAAAAAGAGTCAAATCAAAAAAGAGTCGAATCAAAAAGAGTCGAATCAAGAAAGAGTCGAATCAGAGTCGAATCAAGAAAGAGTCGAATCAAAAAGAGTTGAATCAGAGTCGAATCAAAAAGAGTCGAATCAAAAAGAGTCGAATCAAAAAGAGTCGAATCAAAAAGAGTCGAATCAAAAAAGAGTCGAATCAAGAAAGAGTCGAATCAAAAAGAGTCGAATCAAAAAGAGTCAAATCAAAAAGAGGCGAATCAAAGAGTCGAATCAAAAAGAGTCGAATCAAAAAAGAGTCAAATCAAAAAAGAGTCGAATCAAAAAGAGTCGAATCAAGAAAGAGTCGAATCAGAGTCGAATCAAAAAGAGTCGAATCAAAAAGAGTCGAATCAAAAAGAGTCGAATCAAAAAAGAGTCGAATCAAAAAGAGTCGAATCAAAAAAGAGTCGAATCAAAAAGAGTCGAATCAAAAAGAGTCAAATCAAAAAGAGTTGAATCAAAGAGTCGAATCAAAAAGAGTCAAATCAAAGAGTCGAATCAAAAAGAGTCGAATCAAAAAGAGTCGAATCAAAAAGAGTCAAATCAAGAAAGAGTCGAATCAAAAAGAGTCGAATCAAAAAGAGTCGAATCAAGAAAGAGTCGAATCAAAAAGAGTCGAATCAGAAAGAGTCGAATCAAGAAAGAGTCGAAACAAAAAGAGTCGAATCAAGAAAGAGTCGAATCAAAGAGTCGAATCAAAAAGAGTCGAATCAAAAAGAGTCGAATCAAGAAAGAGTCGAATCAAGAAAGAGTCGAATCAAAGAGTCGAATCAGAAAGAGTCGAATCAAGAAAGAGTCGAATCAGAAAGAGTCGAATCAAAAAGAGTCGAATCAAAAAGAGTCGAATCAAAAAGAGTCGAATCAAAAAGAGTCGAATCAAAAAAGAGTCGAATCAAAAAAGAGTCGAATCAAAGAGTCGAATCAAAAAGAGTCGAATCAAAAAGAGTCGAATCAAAAAAGAGTCGAATCAAAAAAGAGTCGAATCAAAAAGAGTCGAATCAAGAAAGAGTCGAATCAAGAAAGAGTCGAATCAAAAAGAGTCGAATCAAAAAGAGTCAAATCAAAAAGAGTCAAATCAAAAAGAGTCAAATCAAAAAGAGTTGAATCAAAGAGTCGAATCAAAAAGAGTCAAATCAAAAAGAGGCGAATCAAAGAGTCGAATCAAAAAGAGTTGAATCAAAGAGTCGAATCAAAAAGAGTCGAATCAAAAAGAGTCGAATCAAGAAAGAGTCGAATCAAAAAGAGTCGAATCAAAAAAGAGTCGAATCAAGAAAGAGTCGAATCAAAAAGAGTCGAATCAGAAAGAGTCGAATCAAAAAGAGTCGAATCAAGAAAGAGTCGAATCAAAGAGTCGAATCAAAAAGAGTCGAATCAGAGTCGAATCAAAAAAGAGTCGAATCAAAAAAGAGTCGAATCAAAAAAGAGTCGAATCAGAGTCGAATCAAGAGTCGAATCAAAAAGAGTCGAATCAAAAAGAGTCGAATCAAAAAAGAGTCGAATCAAAAAAGAGTCGAATCAAAAAGAGTCGAATCAGAGTCGAATCAAGAGTCGAATCAAAAAGAGTCGAATCAAAAAGAGTCGAATCAAGAAAGAGTCGAATCAAAAAAGAGTCGAATCAAGAAAGAGTCGAATCAAAAAGAGTCGAATCAAAAAGAGTCGAATCAAAAAGAGTCGAATCAAAAAGAGTCGAATCAAGAAAGAGTCGAATCAAAAAGAGTCGAATCAAAAAGAGTCGAATGAAAGAGTCGAATCAAGAACGAGTCGAATCAAGAAAGAGTCGAATCAAAAAGAGTCGAATCAAAAAGAGTCGAATCAAAAAAGAGTCGAATCAAAAAGAGTCGAATCAAGAAAGAGTCGAATCAAAAAGAGTCGAATGAAAGAGTCGAATCAAGAAAGAGTCGAATCAAAAAGAGCCCAAAAAAAGTTGGGGAAAAAAAAAAAAAGGGAAACCCGAACGTTTCCAAGGGTTGGGAGGCGCGGCTGAACTCGTTTCCAGAGGGGTTTGTGCATGTGAGAATTCCTGGGAATTCCTGGCTCAGGGTGAGCTGTGAGTATTTACGGGTTTAGGGCGTTTTTGGGGAATGAAAACTCCGTTCTAGGTTTGAAGAGCAGGCCACGGGAGGGGAAAAAAAAAAAACCCCAGGCAGCACCAGGAGGAGGCAAATCTGCACTTCCCTTATGTTTTCCAGCATGAATTCCATGGATATCGCACCGTTCATTGTCCCAGGCTCTGCGAGGAATTGGAACAATAGGGGTGAGTGTTCCCAGATTAACCAACGTGTCCGGGACACGGCAACGGAGAAAAAACGGATTTTTTTTTTTTCCTGGTGTTTTTATGGATTTTCCTCTCACTCCGATGACGGGGAGGTGGAAAAATGAGGAAATAAAATCCTTTCCTCGGAATGCGGCAGAGCCGAGAGCCAGATCCCAGAATTTCCCCGCGAGTTCCCGAGCGGCTGCTCCACAAGGAACCCAGGGAACGCAAATGTTGGGAAAACAGGAGATCGAATGAATTCCGTTTTTCTGTGTTATTCTCCGCCCTCAGCCCAGAGAACAGCTCTGGTTTCCCTGCCCGAATCCCACACGGAGCACCCAGGTTGGGTTTCCCCCGGACTCAATTTTTCGGGGAATGACGGCTGAAATAAAATCGTTCCGACACGGGAGAAGTAAAATCGAGGAGCCGGGCAAGGCACCCTGAGCCAAGCAAGGATTGAATGGATTTAAATGACGACGAAATTGATTCGAACGATGCTTTGGGTGGGAAGGGACATTAAATCCCATCCCATTCCAACCTCGACACCTCCCAGCGTGCTCCAGCCTTTCCTGGGACACTGCCAGGGATCCAGGGGTTCTCTGGGGATTCCAGCCCAGCCAGGAATTCCTTCCCAAGATCCCACCCCCAAGCTCCTCTTTCCCAGTGGGAATTCCATTCCCTGCGTGCTGTCCCTCCATCCCTTGTCCCCAGTCCCTCTCCAGCTCTCCTGGAGCCTCCTGAGGCTCCGGAAAAGGGCTCGGAGCTCTCCCTGGATCCTTCCTTTCTCCAGGTGGACATTCCCAGCTCTCCCAGCAGCTCCCTGTGCTTCCCAACCCCAAACTTCTCCAGGACAAACCCCCCCCCCCGAACGGATCAGCTCAGCTCCAAGGCACACCAGATCCGGCACCAGGGTGGGAAGAAAGTCCGGGATCACAATAATCCAGGGTTTTTTTTCCCGGCTGATTCCCTGCCTAAGCCAGGGCTGGATCCAGCCTGGAGCATCCACGCTCCTGGAGAGCTCCAGGGAAACAAGAGCTGGAAAATGGAAGCTGGGAAATGGTTCTCCAGGTTCCAGAGTCACTCAGACACAGCCTGGAGTCAGTCTGGGAGACAAAACGAGGTCTGGAGCGAGGACCAGGACGTGGGATCAGAGCGGTTTGGGTGGGAAGGGATCTCAAAGCTCATCCCATTCCAACCCCAACAGCATCCCAAGGCTGCTCCAAGCCCCGTCCGACCCGGCCTTGGACACTTCCAGGGATCCAGGGGCGGCTCCAAGGCTTCCGCTGGATTTACGGATCGATTCAATTTCCTTGGAGCGAGCCCCTGACGGCTCCAGATGCGAAGAAGGGAGAGAGGAAAAACCCAACTCCCTGCAGGAGGAGGGGCTGTGACCCGAAGGGCCAGGAAAACCATCCAGGCTGACCCAAAAGGGGCAGAATTCCCACCTTTTGCGGGAGGTTGATGGAAAACGCGGAGAAGGAAGGAAGGAAGGAAGGAGATGTGAGGCGGGGCAGGCGTTCCGGCGAGGACGGGCATGAACAAACCACTCCAGGCAGGAGAAATAAACCACTCCTGGGTTAATATTTCCCTGGTTCATACATTTCCCGTCATTCCCGAATGCCGAAGCGGGAATGATTCACCAGCGTTCCCATTTGTTTTCCCCCGGGCAGGCGGCGAAGCCAAGGTCACCGCTGGAGGTTGCTCGCCCCACCGCGGATCCCGTCCCTTCACCCCCCTCCCTCCGCACCCCTGACGTCAGAACCGATAATTCCGCTCGCCGCTGGCCCCCTCCAGAAATCCACAGATCTCCCCGTTAATTCCTCAGGCTCTTCCCCAAAACGCTCCCGAGCTGATTCCCCGAGTAATTAATTTCCAACGAGATAAGGGAGCGCCGGCGCCCGTTCTTCCCCCGCCCCGCGAATCCCAATATTTAACGGCTTAACCTTTCCCCATTCACAAACAGCTTTTGATTAAGTTTCTCCTGGAACAAAGGGAGTAGAAAATGCCAACACGTGCCAAGCTTCAGGGGGAATTGTAGCCTTTTCTTGTGGTGGGGTGTTTTTTTTTTTAAATTTAATTTTTTTTTTTTCCTTTTTTTAATTAGGCGCCTTAAAAGGTGTCTCGGGCTGATAAAAACCCCTCCGAGCCGGTTTCCTGCCAAGACAAATTGAATCCCGAAAATGTTTGTTCCAGAGGCCACCATCCATAGCAGCTCCGGAGGTTTTCCATCGGCTCCAGGCTGAGTCAGGGCTAATCCACGTCTGCTCCGCAGGGAGAAGAGGTTAAAGACGACCCAGGGAGGGCAGATCCCAAGTTTCTGAATGCCCCGAGGATGCAGAATATTCCAAACTGGAAGCACGACCAACTCGAAAGCTGCTAAACCAATCCCCCTTGAAGTTTTCTCCCCTCGGGGCATCTTGCAGGTTTTAGACGATGAAGGTGGATGGATGCTGAAGGAAAATGTAAATCTGGGGGCGCGGCCAACGGGCAGAGATTATTGCAGCGATTTATTCAAAGCAAAAATCGAAATTTAAATGTAATTAAAGTTAAAAAAAAAAAAAAAAGTCGGCTCAGCTCAGCCGAAACTCAAACTTGGTGGTTCCTATGGACTCCTCCCTACCTTAAAATAACATTTCCCATAACATTCACTAATTTATGGGATATTAGAGAAATCCTGAGGATTTCTGCGCAGTAAATACTTTTATTTTTTTTTTTTCAACTCCCACCAAAAGCTTTCAGTGACATCGCAACTGTTGCCCAGGAAAATTGGGATTACAGGAAACCAAAAGCCAACCTCGGTTGGACCAGGATATCATCCCCAGAATCGCGGAATGGTTTGATTTGGGAAAAGACCCTCCCATTCCAAGGAGGTAACGGGAGATGGAATCGGGAGGGTGACGCCTCCGAGTTTGAATATTTTCCCGTCCCTGCGCCCTTGCGAAAAACCTTTTAAATCACAAAAATCCCGAGCGACCCACGGGAAAGGCCTGAGGATTTGGGATCCCCACGGCCCCATCCCCAAATTCAGCATCAGCCAACGTTCCAAGCTCCCACCTGGAGGTTTTAATCGGATTTTCCCCGCCGCGCTCGGCACGCAGCGAACGGGAAACCTGCTTTAGAAACACCCCCCAAAAAAAAGCCAAAAGGGGAGAGAAAAATAAAAACAACCCCACAAGGTGATTTCATGGGATTCCACTTGAACACTTCACAGCCACCTTTAATCTCCTCGGCTCTCCGGGCGTCCGACTGCCGCAGGAGATACCGGCTCGGGGATGGATAAAAAAAAGCAGAGGCGATTTTTTTGAAAGCAATTTCCTAAAAACGTGGGGATTTGTTCTGAGCGAAGGTCACAAAAACCCGTTTTTTTTTTTTTCAACGACCACCGCGGCCGCAGCCGGGCCGTGCCCCTTGAATCGGCTCCTTCGCCCGCGGCCCCCCTCCCTCCACCCCGCGAGAAAGAGATGATTAAATTCCAATTCCGAATAAGACGAGCATTATCTGAGCCCTCCATACTCCATCCCTTATCTCCATCAGCGGGATTATTTATAGCCGTGAATGCCGGTGGCACTTGAAAGCTCCTGCCTTGAGTGACACTTCCAGCTCCGCGGGGAAGGAACAATCACTTAGCGCTTTAATTACGTTGCATTAACGGCAGCTCGCGCCTCCAAAAAGAAAAAAACCACCAAAAAAAACCAGCGGCTTCATTTTTCCCTCCCCCCGATTTGCATTTTTTTTTTTTTTTTTCCCCTTTCCTCCCTTCCCCTCTTCTTCCTTCCCTCCCTCCCGTCAACGCCGGGCTAATTAAAACCCCCAGCGATAGGAGGGTGCAGACAATGGCCCGGTGACCGAGAAATGCGGATTCCAGGGTGCCTTTGCCGTGCCTTTGGAGCAGCTTGGGAACACCCACGGCCCGGCGCAGCGCTCGGGCACCTGGCAGGATGAAAATGGGCATTAAAAACCCAAAAAAGTCGCATAAACGCCGGGATCTTTCAAGACCTCAGACGCGGTGTTTTCAGAGCAGAGGGCAGGGGATTTATCTGGCAGGTTGTTAAGGAGGCGGGAAGTCGATTTTGTACTATTTTATCTTTATTTCCGTCCTCCAGGAGCGAGGCTTCCTGCCCCTTTCCAACGCTTCTGGTAATAATCCCTCGAGGAGCGCGACTCAAGAGGGGGAAAAGCCTCAAGATACACACGGAGAGGTTGAGGTTGGATATTGGGAGCAATTCCTCCTTGGAAGGGCTTTTGGTGGAGCCTTGGGGATTCGTGGATCCGTGTCGGACTCCCCATCCCTGTGGGATTTCAATCCATGGATCCATGGTGGAGGCCCCATCCCTGTGGGATTTAAATCCATGGATCCATGGTGGAGTTCCCATCCCTGTGGGATTTAAATCCATGGATCCATGGTGGAGTCTCCATCCCTGTGGGATTTAAATCCATGGATCCGTGGTGGAGGCCCCATCCCTGTGGGATTTCAATCCATGTGGATTTGGGGATTCATGGATCCATGGTGGAGTCCCCATCCCTGCAGGGATTTCAATCCATGTGGATTTGGGGGATTGAGGATCCATGGTGGAGGCCCCATCCCTGTGGGATTTCAATCCATGTGGATTTGGGGATTCATGGATCCGTGGTGGAGTTCCCATCCCTGCAGGGATTTAAATCCATGTGGATTTGGGGATTCATGGATCCATGGTGGAGGCCCCATCCCTGCAGGGATTTAAATCCATGGATCCATGGTGGAGGCCCCATCCCTGCAGGGATTTCAATCCATGTGGATTTGGGGGATTGAGGATCCATGGTGGAGTTCCCATCCCTGCAGGGATTTCAATCCATGTGGATTTGGGGATTCATGGATCCATGGTGGAGTTCCCATCCCTGTGGGATTTCAATCCATGGATCCATGGTGGAGTCCCCATCCCTGCAGGGATTTCAATCCATGTGGATTTGGGGGGGACGTGGATGAAGCGGAGTCTCCAATCCCGCAGGGGTAGGAAATCCACGGATCCTTGGCGTGGATAAAAAATCCATGGGTTTGGCAGTGCTGGGAATGGTTGGATTCAACGATCTCCAGGGGGCTTTTCCAACCTCACCAATCCCAAACCGCTTCCTCCTGACGTCTGCGCTCACAGCAAAACCTCCCACGGATGTGACCGAGGGGAGAAACTCCTAAAGACCCCCAAAAATTTCCACCTCCTGTAAAATATCCCGTGACCAAGGGAGGGAGGACGACATTCCAGGGAATTGCTGCAGCTTTCCCGACCGTCCACAGCCACAAAGCGAAACCCTTTGACCTCCTGGCACGTCCAAGCTGCCAAATTCCCCGTTACGGAGACCACCAAGCCAAGGAAAGAAGTGACAGAAGAGGCTCAGCCCTCTGAGGGCCACCGGCACCCAAAACCCCGCGGATCGTTCTGGAATTTCCCACGTTTTGAGCGTCAGAGGAGAAAACCCTGGAGCTGCAGGAAGCTTCTCCACCTCCTCCTTTCCCCAGCAGCCTCGAAATCCTCAAATCCTCGGAACCAGGGGAGCTTTTCCAAGCGAATCCTCACCGGGGTGAATCCTCACCAGATTCGGAACGTTTTTCCACATTAAACCCAGGAACAGTTCAGCTCCTGCCTCCCATCCCAGCCCTCCCACGGTTTGTTCCCCCACCGGAATATCGGGATCCACGGTGGCCAGCACTTCTCTCCGAACCCGGGAGATGCTGGCCCCGCTGGGACGCAATCCCAACGATCAGGAGAGACGCGGGAACTCTTGGAAAAGCTCCTGGAGCAGGAGCGGGCTGACCTTGGAGGGCCAGACAGATCTCTCCAGATTGTGCTCAGTGCCCCGAGCAGCCCCATCTGCACCGGCGGTGCAGGTGCTCCGAGCCAGCCTCCATCCATCCATCCCGGAAAAAACCCGGGAGAATTCCTCCATCAATCTGCTCTCCGGTTCCACCTTCGCTTTTTCCTCAGCGCACGACTCACCCTTTGCCTTTTTTTTTTTGTTTTTGTTTTTTTTTTTTGTTTTGGTTTTCTTTTTTTCGGGAGGGTCAGCGTCGCCCTCGGGCTCAGCACGGGGAAATGGAGCGTTTTCCATTGTCTTGGATCCCTCAAAAATCTCCTCTTCACCTCCTCTCCCCAAAAAAAAAAAACCAAACCCAGCAGCTCCATCCTGGTTTTGACAACCCAATCCTCCTTCATCAGGAGGATCAGAACAACCTCGTGCTCTGCTCCCCCACCACTTCACTCAGCCCTCCCCACCCCCCAAAATGCTCACAGCAAAACCATTCTGCTTTTTTTTTAAATCTAAAAAAACAAAGCTACAAACCCCCACAAAACCACAATCAAGGCCTCAGAAATGCGATTTGGCCCTCGTGGCGTCACCACCCAGCCGCTGACGGTGATCTGCGCGAAAATGAGCGTTTCACTGAGCGATGCTCCCTTTGCCTAACTGCCCGGGGAATTTGCACTCTCTGTCACTCTGTTCCTTTATTTTTGGCTGCCCGTTCCCAGCCATATGTTTGTTATCGACTTCAGCAGCAAGGGGCCTCAGCCAAAAAAAAAAAAAAGAGAGAGAACAATTTCTGAATGGTTTAAAAAGAAGTAAATAAATAAATAAAAAAAGAAAAGAAATCTGGCTCTTTCTGGTGTAAAAAAGCCGCAGAGCAGAGAGTGGATGTAGGAGCCTCGGCGACCCACGGGGTCTCGGGGGGGCTGCAAAGTGAAATCATCGCTCGGTTCAGGCGGAAAAAGGGTCAGAACTGCTCTTTTTTTTTTCTTTTTTTACTGAGCAGGAGCTTTTTGTGAATGGGAGGCTGCTGGCAGGCCGCGGCTGGCGTTATCGTGGCTCTGCGCGCCGCAGGAAAATGGGTGCGGGGGGGGGGGGGAGGAAAAACAAATCCTGATTTTTTTTAGGGACCAAAGGCGGCTTCTCCCACTCTGCCACGGAGCTTTTGGAATGGTTTGGGTGGGAAGACGATCCCATTGCAATCCCAAATGCTTTGTCCAGGTTGCTCCAGCCTGGCCTTGGATGCTTCCCAGGGATCCAAGGGCAGCCGCAGCTTCTCTGGGAATTCCTACCCGATCCCTCACAAGCCTCACCGGGGAAGAATTCCTCCTTAATATCCCGCCCCAATTCCCCCTTCTCCCATTTGAAGCCATCTCCTGGATCCTGGCCCTCTTCCCAAACCCCAGCTCTCCTGGAGCCCCTTTAGGCTCTGGAAGCTGCTCCAAGGATTCCCTGGATCCTTCCCTTCTCCAGCTGGACATCCCCAGCTCTCCCAGCCTGCTCTGCCCACGATATCCCAAATTTCTCCTCTTCCGTGCACCGTCAAAAAATACCTCTCTACCACCAAAACCCCACCCTCGGCCTTTTCCTGATTTAAACCCGGACCCTAAAAAGTTTCTGAGCCCACAGTTCTGCAGAAGTGGGCACAGACCGGGGCGGGGGGACTTCTTTCTGTGGGTGTTTTATCCACAGAAACATGAGAAAAAAGAGTTTTCCAGAAACAGCCCAGCTCCTCCTCGTTAACGTAAAAATTACCCCGGCCTCGGGGTCACAGCACACGGAGCCCCTCGTTGCTCCCGAAGCCCGGCAGGCTTTTTGAATATTTCCTGAAGATTCCGGGAGAAAGAAGCTCGAGGGAACTGCAGGACGGAGCATTAAACACCCTCTCAGGCATGTGCCCAGCGGAAAAAAAAATAAAATTTAAAAAGAGGCAAAACCGCCCGCAAATCGCGGCTTTTCACCGAGATGTTTAGAAGGAGCTGAAAGGAAAATCGTTTAGCCCACCAAACACTTCAGAGCTCTATTTTAAAAACACCGGGAACCGGCTTCCCAGAGGAGCAAAAAAAAAAAAAAAATAAAAATCAATGCAGATCAGCGCTTTAACCGTCTTTTATTACAGTTATTAAAAGCCCCTGGTAGAGGTGCAATATTTTAGTTTCGTTACGGGTTTCATCTCCGCGAGAAAAAAAAACCAGAGCCCGCAGGAAAAAGCGATATTTACAGCCGGAAAGATTTGAGGTTTTTGAGGGAACCTCACCCGCTCCGTAAAAACAAACCGACGCTCAGATCGTTCCACCCTCATCTGCCCCTCAGATTATTCCGCCCTGAGATTATTCCGCCTTCGTTTTCCCCTCAGATTATTCCAGGCTCAGATTATTTCACCCTCATTTTTCCCCTCGGATCATTTCACCCTCATTTTACCCCTTGATTTTTTTCCCCTCTCAGATTATTCCAGCCTCATTTTCCCCTCTCATTATTTTATCCTCGTTTTCCCCACAGATCATTTCACCCTCATTTTTCCCCTCGGATCATTTCCTCTTCATTTTCTCCCTCAGGTTGTTTCACCTTCGGATAATTTCACCTTCCCCTGATTATTCCACCCTCATTTTCCCTGAGATTATTTAATCTTCGTTTTTCCCCCTACGATTATTTCATCCTCATTTTCCCCCTCAAATTATTTCACTCTCATTTTGCCCCCTCTGATTCCTTCCTCCTCATTCTCCCCACTGATAATTCCACCTCCGGATAATTTCGTTTTCTCCCGATCATTCCGCCCACATTTTCCCTCGGATTATTTCGCCGTCATTTTCCCCCCCAAAATCCCTTCATCTTCATTTTCCCCCCTCAAATAATTCCACGCTCATTTTCCTTCCGATGGTTTCACCTTCGGAGTGTTTCGCCCTCATTTTCCTCTCAGATTATTCCAGCCTCATTTTTCCCCCCTCGGATCGTTTCACCCTCGTTTATCCCACCAGACTATTTCATCCTCATTTTCCCCCTTAGATTATTTCACCCTCATTATTCCCCCTCAGATTATTCCACCTTTTTTTTCCCCCAGACTATTCCACCCTCATTCCCCTCTCTGATCATTTCACCCTCAATTTTCCCCCCAGATTATTCCACCCTCATTTTCTCTCAGATTATTTCACCCTAATTTTCCCCCTCAGATCATTTCACCCTCCTTTTTCCCCTAAAATCATTTCATCCTCATTTTTCCCCTAAGATCCTTTCACTCTCATTATTTCCCCTCCGATTATTCCACCCTCATTTTCCCCCTCAGATTATTTAATCTTCATTTTTCCCCTAAAATCCTTTCATCTTCATTATTCCCCTCAGATTATTCCACCTTTATTTTCCCCCAGATTATTCCACCCTCATTCTCCTCCCTGATCATTTCATCCTCATTTTTCCCCTAAAATAATTTCATTCTCATTTTCCCCCTTAGATTATTTCATCCTCATTATTCCCCTCAGATTATTCCACCTTTCTTTTTCCCTCAGATTATTCCACCTTTATTTTTCCCCCAGACTATTCCACCCTCATTCTCCTCCCTGATCATTTCATCCTCATTTTTCCCCTAAGATCCTTTCACTCTCATTATTTCCCCTCCGATTATTCCACCCTCATTTTCCCCTTCAGATTATCTCCATTTTTCCCCTAAAATCCTTTCATCCTCATTATTCCCCTTCAGATTATTCCACCTTTTTTTTCCCCCAGACTATTCCACCCTCATTTTCTCCCTGATCATTTCACCCTCATTTTTCCCCTAAAATCATTTCATCCTCATTTTCCCCCCTTAGATCCTTTCACCCTCATTATTCCCCCTCAGATTATTCCACCTTTTTTTTTTCCCCCAGACTATTCCACCCTCATTCCCCTCTCTGATCATTTCACCCTCATTTTCCCCCCCCCCTCCCGTTCCGCATCACCCGGATCCCAGATGCATCAGGCCCGGCACTAAAATTAGCTCATTTTCTGAGAAAATTGCTTATTTTGCAATTCCTCCAGAAATATATTTAAAATTTAAAAAAAAAAAAAAAAAAAATTCCCCATCTTGACACATGACTAAGAGAAGGAATTTTCAGGCTGAACTCATTCAGCGATTGTGTTTTATTTAAAGCAAGCAGGAGCGGCTCTGCAGATGGGGATCGAAACAACCTCCTCAGATGAATACTCGGCCCCCAGCAAACCGGCCCTGCCTGGGTTTTTGCCGTCGTGATTTTATTTCTGTGACACTCTAGACGGACACACGGGGATCTCCTCAGGGGGGAAAAAAAGAAAAAAAGAACTTTTTTATCAACTGAGGGTCCACCTGATGGTCCACCAGAGCCACAGCGGCTCCTGTGACACCTCGAAACTCCCAATCTTCTGCCTCCCTTTCCTGTTTTTCCCTTTTTCCCCGATTTCTTTCACCCCGGAGGGATCTGTTCGAGGTGGGCGCCGAGCCAGGAGGACGAGCACCAATAAACCACACTCAAGCCAACCCCATAAAAATAAAATAAAGGCGGACACAGCAACGTTCCCTCTCCGCTGATAAATCTGCTATTCGTAACGTATAAAAATACGTCATAAATAACAGATACGCGCGTATCCTCAAGCACTATTAGGAACATTCACCCCAGAGCAGCCCAAAGCTGGGATCCTCCAACTGCCACCGAGTGAGGAATTAACACCGGCAACCCCGGGAGTTCTCCAGCCTCACGAAGTTTTGGAGGTTTTTGTTTAGTTTGTTTTTTTTTTTTTAAATTATTTTTTGTTTTCCTGCTCCAATCCCAAGTTCTGCTCGGCAAATGTGATTCACGAACCCTCCCAAGCATTTCCCCCCCTCCCTTCTCCTGGCTCCCTGAGCCACCTCATCCCTCTCTCCCGGGGGGCAGCGGCGGAGCCGAGCGCTCGTCGCGTTCCGCGGGATGAGGTGTCCGCTCCGGTAACAATTCCATTATTCCCGCTGAGCCTTTGATTTATCCCTGACCATTATTCTAATTATTTGCTCCGACCACCTGCCTCGTCAGGCTCTCTCTGGCTTTGGGGAAGAGGAGTTTGTTGGGTTTTTTGGCTTTTTTGGAGGGTTTTTTTTTTTTAAGGGTTTGCGTCCGTTGGTGTTTTCCGGGGATGTTTCCCGCGGTGTTTTCCTCGCCTGTGGAATGGGGGTGGAAAAGACCCGGAGGAGGGAGGGAAATCCTCCGAGGATATAAAAAGGATCGATAAGCAGGGGGGAGGAGGTGGGGGAAAAAAGCAGAGTGGAACTGGGACACGGGATCAGGGCGAAAAAAGGGAAGATTTCACACTGGAGGGCAGGGAAAAAAAGCCACTCTCTGGGAACAAAAAAAAAAGTCATGGAATTGGAGAATCCCAGAATGACTTGGTTTGGAAGGGATCTTAAAGCTCATCCCACTGCCATGGGCAGGGACACCTTCCACCATCCCAGCCTGCTCCAAGCCCTGGGCAGAGACACTTCCAGGGACGGAATCCACAGGGACGGAATCCACAACCTCTCCGGGCGAAAAAAAAAAACCCAAACCAACCCAATAACAACAATTAAAAAAACAAATAAAAAATAAATTCCAGACAACACCTTCACCCTTACCTATCACAAGGTTTTGAATTATCGCCAACGGCACCAGCTGCTGAGCCCGCACGGCCCGCCAGAGTCACTGCTGGGAGGTGGGAGCAGCGGGAAAAGCGGGGAGATCGATAGGTCGCCGGGGACGGGGAGGAACGTCCCTCCCGGCGCTGCCATCACCCGCCCAGCAGTTTTCGGGACAAGGTCAGCACCATCAGCACTTATTCCCTTCCCAGGAGAAGCCTCGGGATTTATGATTTCTAACCGCTGCCGAAGGTGCTCAGGACTCCGAAAGTCAGCCGGCCTCCTTTGTGCCCGACCTTTCCCCGAGCCGGAATGCGGCCGGAGAGGAGGAGGACTCGCAGGGAATGGGGATAGTTTGGTCCAAACCACCTCAAAATCGAAGGTTTGTGAAGATGCCTGGAAAGCCCCGGGCCTGTTGTGCCAAGAAAAGAAAGAATTGGAGAGCTGGGGCTGCTCACCTGGAGAAGGGAAGGATCCAGGGAGAGCTCAGAGCCCTTTTCCGGAGCCTCAGGAGGCTCCAGGAGAGCTGGAGAGGGACTGGGGACAAGGGATGGAGGGACAGCACGCAGGGAATGGAATTCCCATTGGGAAAGGGGGGCTTGGGGTGGGATCTTGGGAAGGAATTCCTGGCTGGGCTGGAATTCCCAGAGAACCCCTGGATCCCTGGGAGTGTCCAAAGAAAGGCTGGATGGAGCATGGAGCACCCTGGGTGAGGTGTCGGGGTTGGAATGGGATGGGATTGAAGGTCCGTGGATCCCATCCCAAACCGTTCCGGGATTCTGGGATCCAGGACACTCAGGATCCATCCCGAGGGGTTTTTATGGAATTTGGGGATGGAAAAGGGAAGGGAGACCCTTCCTGGAGTCCTGAATTCCCAGGGAATTCCCGAAATTCCTTCCTGGTGTAGGACTTGGGATGGGGATAGATCCAATCCCAGGCTGGGAGAGCTGGGAATGGAGGGAATTTCCTGGGAAAGGGGAGCTTGGGGTGGGGGATCTTGGGAAGGAATTCCTGACGGGGAGGCCGGGGAGGAGCTGGAAGAGAATTCCCAGAGAATCCCTGGATCCCTGGGAGTGTCCAAAGAAAGGCTGGATGGAGCATGGAGCACCCTGGGTGAGGTGTCGGGGTTGGAATGGGATGGGATTGAAGGTCCGTGGATCCCGTCCCAAACCATTCCGGGATTCTGGGATCCAGGACACTCAGGATCCATCCCGAGGGGTTTTTATGGAATTCGGGGATGGAAAAGGGAAGGGAGACCCTTCCTGGAGTCCTGAATTCCCAGGGAATTCCCGAAATTCCTTCCTGGTGTAGGACTTGGGATGGGGATAGATCCAATCCCAGGCTGGGAGAGCTGGGAATGGAGGGAATTCCCTGGGAAAGGGGAGCTTGGGGTGGGGGATCTTGGGAACTCACTCCTGGCTGGGCTGGAATTCCCAGAGAACCCCTGGATCCCTGGCAGTGTCCGAGGAAAAGCTGGAGCACCCCGAGACCGTGGGGTTGGAATGGGATGGGAGACCCACGAATCCCATCCCGAACCATTCCAGGATTCCAGGATTGCCGGAAGACGCCTCCCCTCCATCCCCGGTTAATTGGCTGCAGCAGGAATGTTTAAATATTTACCAGCCCGGACCAACGTTTGCACAGCCCAACACCGGTTTGTAACAACAAGAAGTTGTTTTCCCAACCCCAAACCAGGATGGAAAACGTTCAGGCAGGGAGCAGAGAACCGAACTCTCCAGCCGAACCTTTGGGAATGAAGGGAATTTTTAAATTTTTTTTTTTTTTTTAGGAGTCCGTCTGGATATTTCTGCTACGTTCAAGGAGGGGCTCTGGGAAACTGATCAATAAATTCGGTTTGGTGTTTTATCCTCTGGGATTGAAAAAGATTTAAAAAAAAAAAAAAATGAATTATAAAGCATTTAAATGAGGATGAGAAAGGGGCAATGAGCCTTTCTCCTCCTGCTCCCCAGCTCTCCTCCCCACCTTCATTTGAATTCCTCCCCTCCCAATTCCAGCCTCATTCCTGCCTCCCAATCCCCAAAACTTCGCCTCCTGCCTCTCCAGTTTCGGGGAGAACTGCCATTCACGCAGGGATGGAACCCAGGACGGCATCACCCTTCCCCTCACGGCCCAGGAATTAAATTTTCCCGACAGATTCCCAAATTTTCCGTGATTTGTCACCGTTCACTGCCAATTAGCAGCGAAGGATAATCATTAATTTAATTCGTTACGAAAACTTAGAATTAATTCCTCCCTCCTCACTTTTCCACCTTGAAAATACTTTGGATTTTGTTGTCTTTCTTTGAACCTGCCCAGGCTGGTCTCTTTCCATTTTTTTTTTTTTGGGGGGTGGGGGGGGATCATTATTCCCATTTTTCCACCACGAATTCCAGCCCAATCCCACAGAAGCCCAGCCGCAATTCCACCAGACACCCAGGGAAGGATTGAAGGTTTTGCCGTGGAACAATTCCATGGAAATCCAGTGTCACGTCCACACTCTGCTGCCCAAAACATGGAAAAAAAAAAAAAAAATAATAATCCAGGAGCAGAACCTGGAGCAGGAATTTGGAGTTTTGTGCTCAGCACTTCCAGTCTCTCACCACGGCCAAGAACCGAGAGATTTCACTTAGGGAAAAACTCCAGGAATTCTGCACAGAACCCCTCAAAAGAAAAAAGGTTCCTACCCCAGGTTTCAGCATTCCTTTCCAGCTGCATTTCCCAGTTTGGTTTTATTTTTCCCCCCCCCCAGATGTGCCTTTTTTTGCTTTCCGCCTGTATTTTTCATCGATAGATTTCATTACACCGCTATTTTTTAACGCCAGACAGCACCCAGCCCAACCTCCCCCAGGAATCCTCCCGGGAATTCCTCTGTCACGACTCCAATTTCTGAACTGTTTTAAACAAAAAAAAAACCAAACCAAACCAAAAAAAAAACCCACCACCTAATTTTGACTCGGGAGGAAAAAAAAAAAAAAAAACAAACCTGAAAATCTGTTCACCATTTGCTCTTTATTCCTCTCATTCCAGTTTTCCCCGGGAATAATTTTGGATATTTCCTGCTCGATCGCTGACAAAGAAATTGAACGGCGCCAAAACGCTTTGTAACACACACACACACACGCGCGCGCACAAACACTCTTAATTTTGCAATTAATTACCTTCCAGAGAGGATCTTTTCAACTTGGAATTGTGGCCTACTCTAAACCCAAGAGGGAAAACCACCTTGGAAAAAAAAAAAAGCAGGAGCCCCAGGAAACAGGGGGAAGAGCTGTTTTCCACGGGGACCCGAGTGACTCAGGCTTGCATGAGACAGGGATGTAATTTTCTGGATGAAGTAGTTCAACAATTCAACAAATCTCTCTCTCTCTCTCCCCGGTTTGTTTTTTTTTCACCTTCTCAAAAGAAAAATAATAATAGTTTTAAATTGTCCTTTGGAAAGAAATCTGGTAATTGAGCAAACATAAAAAAACAAACCAAAAAAAACCCCAAACAAACAAACCAAAAAGGAAGTTTTCCACGGGGGAAAAAAAAAAAAAAGTGGGAATTGACAGGTTTTTTTGAAGGAATACTCACATAAAACTGGTCCATGTCCCTTTCCAGCCCCATGTTGGGCAGGTCCGGCATCATGTGGGCCACCACCTTGAACCCGGCGTCCTTGGCCAGGTGGAAGGACTCACACACGGCCTTCACCGTGTGACCCCTGGGAAAAGAGGGAACGAGGGTCAGGGAAAGGCAGGAAAAGGCAGGGAAAGCAAATTTTGCCACGTTTAATTTGGATTTTCAGCCTTGGAGGATGAGTTTGGAGGGAAAACTGGGCCTAAAAGGGGTTTGTGAAACATTTAAATTGTTTATTCCATGGGAAAGGAGCACACGGCTCTCACAGTGTGACCCCTGGGAAAGGAGCGAAAAAGGATCAGGAAAAGGATCAGGAAAAGGCAGGAAAAGGCATTTTTGCCACATTTAATTGGGATTAGCCCCCTTGGAGGATGAGTTTGGAGGGAAAACTGGGCCGAAAATGGGGTTTGTTAAATACTGAAATTGTTCATTCCATAGGAAAGGAGCACACGGCCCTAACGGTGTGACCCCTGGGAAAGGAGCGAAAAAGGATCAGGAAAAGGCAGGAAAAGGCAGGAAAAGGCAGGAAAAGGCAGGAAAAGGCAGGAAAAGGCAGGAAAAGGCATTTTTGCCACATTTAATTGGGATTATCCCCCGTGGAGGATGAGTTTGGAGGGAAAACTGGGCCGAAAAGGGCTTGGTTCAATATTTGATAATTGTTCATTCCATAGGAAAGGAGCACACGGCCCTCACCGTGTGACCCCTGGGAAAAGAGGGAACAAGGGTCAGGAAAAGGCAGGAAAAATGCAGGAAAAGGTATTTTTACCACATTTAATTGGGATTATCCTCCTTGGAGGATGAGTTTGGAGGGAAAACTGGGCCGAAAATGGGGTTTGTTAAATATTGAAATTGTTCATTCCATGGGAAAGGAGCACACGGTTCTCACCGTGTGACCCCTGGGAAAAAGAGGGAACACGGGTCAGGAAAAGGCAGGAAAAGGCAGGAAAAGGCAGGAAAAGCAAATTTTGCCACGTTTAATTGGGATTATCCCCCTTGGAGGATGAGTTTGGAGGGAAAACTGGGCCTAAAATGGGGTTTTTTAAATATTGAAATTGTTCATTCCATAGGAAAGGAGCACACGGCTCTCACAGTGTGACCCCTGGGAAAGGAGTGAAAAAGGATCAGGAAAAGGCAGGAAAAGGCAGGAAAAGGCATTTTTTTTCCACCTTTAATTGGGATTATCCCCCTTGGAGGATGAGTCTGGAGGGAAAATCGGACCTAAAAGGGCTTGGTTCAATATTTGATAATGGTTCATTCCACAGGCATCGAGGCTCCGGGTTTTCCAGACACAGAGAGGGGAAACTTGGGAGAGCTGCTGGAACCCAGAGTTTGGAAATCCAGCTCGGTGTCACAGCAGAGGGACGGGCTGCGTCCCTCAGGATAAACAGGGAATAAAAGCAGCAGGGAAACAGAAGGCACGGGAGCGAGGAAAAGCAGCCAACGCGAAAATCACCCGCAAAGTTCCTTCGGGAGAAACGCAGAATTTCCCCGACTTCGGGGAGGGGCTGGATTGGGATTCCAGGAGGATTCTTCAGCCCTGGAGCTGCAGGAGCTTGGGTTGGGGTTTGGAGCCCTAAAAAGGGCTGAATTTCCCGCAGGTCTGGAGCAAACCCCTTGCTCTCCTCCCAACTCCTGGAATTCCTGGCACCCAGATGAGCTCTGCAGGTGATTTTTTTTTTCCCTCTCCTCCGAATAAATCCCTCTGGATTAAAAATTGAAAAAAAAAAAAAAATCCAACTCCCTCCACGTGTTCATTCACCCTGAATCCTGACCCTCACAACAACCAAACCAGCTGCTTCCCAATTTTTTTTTAAGGATCTTTTCCTCTCTCTCTCTCTGCCAGAGGATTCAATCCGGTTTTATTTATGATTCCTTTTTTTTTTTTCCCCCCCTTTCCCCAGGAGTTTTTCACAGCGTTTTCCTGAGACTGTTCAAGGACGGCATCACTCAAGAACCCCGAGCAGCCTGAGGGGGAAGCAAACGGGAGCTTCGCTTCATAAATAAAAATTATTTTCTTATTAGAAGCGGAATCCGAGCCGCATCAATAACTTGATTATTTGACGCCTCGCTCCCGCTCTTGAATATTTTTCTGCCTCGCAGCCGCCGAAAAAAAGCGCTCAGAAACCTCGCTAATGACTTATGGAACATAATAGAAAGTCATTTCCAAGCAGTTACCCTAATTGGTTGTAATCTGACATTTCGCTACCGGCGAAAATATCAAAAAGTTCCCAGCCCCAAAAAACCACATCCCACCGCACCCCTCGCCCGCCAGGCAAAAAAAAAAAAGCAAAGAACGGGAGCAAAACGAGGTTGTTTCCACAGGGGGAAAAAAATGGAATCTGCCCTTTCCTTAAAGTGTTTTCTTTTTTTTTTGGGGTGTTTTTTTGGGTGCTCTAAAAATCGGGAGAAGTTGAGGAGCCTTTTAGGAATCCGGCAAGGAGCTCCCGGGAAGAGCCTTTAAAAATGGAATTTGAGGCGGGGCAAAACACGAAACGAAAGGAAAGAGAAGATTTTAGGAGGTGATGAGGGATTCACTGTTAAATGGACAGGTGTAATAATTCGGAATAAGACCCTGCCACGTTCCTTGTGGGGATCCTCCGACATCCAAGGGGAGGAAACCACCTCGAGACGGCAGCTTCAAATAAATAAATGAATAAATGAATTTAATAAAGAAATGAATGAATTAATGAATTAATTTTTTGCGGGGGGGATTTTTGGGACCACGGCAGTGACATCCTGACGGTCGGATCCTTTGGGATTCCTCCTGGGAGCCTCTGAGAGGAAAACGCCCAAGGTTTTTTGGCTTTGCCTCGGTGCCTTTGAGGTGGGGATGAACAAAACCGTGCTCTGCCCACCCAGCCAGAATCTCCCTGCCACTACCTGTGATTGTGGTGATTAAAAAGCCTTGGGAAGCCACTGGAATGTGCAGCTGGAAGGAACAGCTGGAGCCAGTGCCAGGAGTTGGGGGGGGGAAAAAAAAAAGGAGGAAATAATAAAAAAAAAAGGAGGAAATAATAAAAAAAAGGAGGAAATAAAAAAAAGGAGGAAATTAAAAAAAGGAGGAAATAAAAAAGGAGGAAATAAAAAAGGAGGAAATAAAAAAGGAGGAAATAAAAAAAGGAGGAAATAAAAGAAAAAAGCTTTTTCTTTCTTTTTGTTTTTTTAAATCTCAGAATGATCAGGCTTGAAATAAATAAATATTGGGATTGGTTGGTTTGTTTGGGGAGGGTGTGGGGTGAAGGAAATATCCCGCGTTTCCCTTCAAAACGACGAGGAACCAATCACGTTTCCTCCTGGAAATGCGTTTTCCCCAATCCCGAAGGGTTCTGTATGCCTGGAATGACTTTGGGGAATCTCTCAGTCAGTTCCACCTCTCCTGTTCCCCCAAAAACAACAAAAAAAAGGCACCTGGAGGAGGGGAAAAAGGTGGAAAACGCTCCCAAAAATGACACGTTTGTGATTTACGTGGGACAGGAAACTGCAGGCTCTCCCTGGGCAAATGTTCTACCGCCCGAAATGGAATTTTATTGATGGCGTCATTAGGAAAAGAGGTGCTCAACACAGGGAAAGAAGGGATACATTAAAAAAAAAAAAAAAAAAAAAGCGTAAAACACGGAAAGAATTATTAAATTAAAGAAAAAAAAAAACAAAACAAAGAGCGGACAAAAGGGAAAGAAGAGATATATTTAAAAAATAAAAAAAAGCAAAAGAGAGAGATGGACAATGCTGGAAAAACCCAACCAGATTAAAAAGGCCAAATGTGCAATCCAAGGAAAGGATCCGGCTCTCAGCGAAAGCACCACAATTCCATTTCCCCCGGCTGAGGAAGGGAACCCACAAAATCCCACTTTTCGCCCCCGAAACGGCCCAAATGAAGCCCAAAGGCTCAAGGGGCTCCAGGAGAGCTGGGGTTTGGGATAAAGGGCTGGGGGGCAGGGAATGGAATTCCCACTGGGAAAGGGGAGCTCGGGCTGGGATCTCGGGAAGGAATTCCTGGCTGGAATCCCTGGGAGCGTCCCTGCGTGGATTTGGATCACCCCGGGATCGTGGGAAGTGTCCCTGGGGTGGGATTGAAGGTCCGGGGATCCCAAACCGTTCCGGGATTCTGGGATCCAGGACACTCAGGATCCATCCCGAGGGGTTTTTATGGAATTCAGGGATGAAAAAAGGGAAGGAAAAACCTTCCTGGAGTCCCCAATTCCCAGTGAAGCCCCTGGATCCCAAAATTCCCTCCTAGAGAGGAGCTGGGGCGGGGCTGGATCCAATCCCAGGCTGGGAGAGCTGGGAATGTGCAGCTGGATCAGGGAGGGATCCAGGGAAATCTTGGAGCCTTTTCCAGAGGGAAAGGAGAGCTGGAGAGGGACTTGGGAAAGGGCTGGTGGCTCAGGAGGCAGGGAATGGAATTCCCACAGGGAAAGGGGAGCTGGGGAAGGAATTCCTGGCTGGGCTGGAATTCCCAGAGAATCCCTGGGGGTGTCCAGGGAAAGGTCGGAGCATCCTGGGATCATGGGAGGTGTCGGGGTGGGAATGGGCTGGGATTGAAGGTCCCTTCCCACCCCAAGCAGTCTGGAATTGCAGGATTCCATGGGCTGGGAAGCCACCAGGGAGGATGGAACCCCCGGGGGCAGGAATTGCTTTTCCAGGGGGAATCCTTCCCTTTGGGATAGCGGAAACATTCCGTGCCCGTGGAAGGGCTTGGAACGGGAGGAGCTCTGAGGTCCCTGAAGGAGGGGAGGGAAGAATTCCCACCCCAAATCCTTCCCTTCCTGACCTTTTCCCAGCACAGGGATGAAGCCCCGGAGGGAAAAGCGGGATTTGCACGGGGGGGGAAAAGCTCCTCTCCAGGTTTTGGGGGAAAAATCCCAACTTAGCTGGTAAAGGGGAGCTTGGGAAGGAACTCCTGGCTGGGCTGGAATTCCCAGAGAATCCCTGGGAGTGCCCGAGGAAAGGCCTGGGCGTGGCTTGGATCAACCTGAGAGGCAGCAGGGTTGGAACAGGCTGGGATCTGAGGTGCATCCCAGCCGGGATTCCCGGGAATTTTGCCCTGCGGACCCGATATTTTCGGAGCTTGAGAAGAGCTAGCTCCTCTCAAGGGAAACTTTTCAACAGTTTTTCTTTCTCCCAAAACAACCTTGCGCAAGCAACGTTCCTTTCCCACACGACAGCAGGAGTTGTTTGCCATTTCCGTTGCTGAGCCGAGGGGAGAGGTGCCAGCCCTAGGGACCGAGGAAGTGACTTTTTAGCCCAGCGTGTCGTAAAAAGGGCCGAAGGAATTGGAAACGAACCCTTCTGACTCCTGCCGCCTCCTCACCGGAGTCAGGCGCCTTCGCTTCGTGCTCCGCTGCGGCAGTGCCCTCGTTCCCTGCCCCTGTTGGTGTCCCTGTCCCTGCTGGTGTCCCTGTCCCTGTTGGTGTCCCCTGACCTGTTGGTGTCCCCTGTCCCTGTTGGTGTCCCTGTCCCTGTTGGTGTCCCCTGACCTGTTGGTGTCCCTGACCTGTTGGTGTCCCTGTCCCTGTTGGTGTCCCCTGACCTGTTGGTGTCCCCTGTCCCTGTTGGTGTCCCCTGTCCCTGTTGGTGTCCCCTGACCTGTTGGTGTCCCTGACCTGCTGGTGTCCCCTGTCCCTGTTGGTGTCCCTGTCCCTGTTGGTGTCCCTGACCTGTTGGTGTCCCCTGACCTGTTGGTGTCCCTGACCTGTTGGTGTCCCTGTCCCTGTTGATGTCCCTGTCCCTGTTGGTGTCCCTGACCTGTTGGTGTCCCTGTCCCTGTTGGTGTCCCCTGTCCCTGTTGGTGTCCCTGTCCCTGTTGGTGTCCCTGACCTGTTGGTGTCCCTGACCTGTTGGTGTCCCCTGACCTGTTGGTGTCCCTGACCTGTTGGTGTCCCTGTCCCTGTTGATGTCCCTGTCCCTGTTGGTGTCCCTGTCCCTGTTGGTGTCCCCTGTCCCTGTTGGTGTCCCTGTCCTATTGATGCCCCCGCCGTGTTGATGTCCCTGCCCCTATTGGTGCCCCTGACCTGCAGGTGTCCCTGCCCTATTGATGTCCCCTGCCCTGTTGGTGTCCCCTGACCTGTTGGTGTCCCTGCCATGTTGATGTCCCTGTCCCGTTGATGTCCCTGCCCCTATTGATCTCCCTGCCCCTGCTGATGTCCCTGCCCTGTTGGTGGTGTCCCCTGTTGATGTCCCTGCACCTATTGATGTCCCTGCCTCTACTGGTGTCCGTGTCCTGTTGGTGGTGTCCCGCTGATGTCCTCTGCCCCGTTGGTGTCCCTGCCCCTATTGATGTCCCTGCCCCTGTTGATCTCCCTGCCCCTGCTGATGTCCCTGCCCTGTTGCTGGTGTCCCCTGCTGATGTCCCTGCCCCTGCTGGTGTCCCTGTCCCTGTTGGTGGTGTCCCCTGCTGATGTCCCTGCCCCTGCTGGTGTCCCTGTCCCTGTTGGTGGTGTCCCCTGCTGATGTCCCTGCCCCTGCTGATGTCCCTGTCCCTGTTGGTGGTGTCCCGTTGATGTCCCTGCCCCGTTGATGTCCCTGCCCCTATTGATGTCCCTGCCCTGTTGGTGGTGTCCCGTTGATGTCCCTGCCCCTATTGATGTCCCTGCCCCGTTGATGTCCCTGCCCTGTTGGTGGTGTCCCGTTGATGTCCCTGCCCCTATTGATGTCCCTGCCCTGTTGGTGGTGTCCCCCGTTGACGTCCCTGCCCCTGCCGGTGTCCCCTGACCTGTTGGTGTCCCTGGCCACGTCCTCGTAGACGCTCTGCACGCCGATCTCCAGGCGGGTGCAGCCGTAGCTCAGCATGGCGCTGAGGTGCTGCCGCAGGCAGTAATCCGGCCGCGTCTCGATGGTGATCCCCACGCACTTGGTCAGGCTCCTCTCCGAGTACCTGCAAGGGAATAAAAAATAAAAAATAAAAAATAAAAAATAAAAAATAAAAAATAAAAAATAAAAAATAAAAAATCTCATCCTGGCTCAAAATCCACCGGGTTTTGGGTTCAAAGCGAGCCGGTTCAAAGTTTCCGGCATCTTCCAGGGGAGGGTTTTTCAAAAGGTTAAAATTCGCCGCGGTGTTCTGGCGTGAAAACACACATCGATACAATCTGGGTTGTGGTAATTAATTGGGGTTGTAATTAATACGGTCTGGGGGTTGTTTCGGGTCTGTGGCAGCCTGGAGGGGGGATGCACAAGGAGAAGCGCCAGAAAAAAAAAAAAAATCCCACAAAAATCCCGCGGGGAGCGAGCAGTTCCCGGCCTCGCTGAGGGAATCCAACAGGAGCAGAATTCGTTGTTTTAGATTTTTTTTCTCCTTTTGTGCCCTTTATCACTGGAGGTCTAACGAAGACTAATTACTCCAGCTGGTAAAAAAAAAAACCCTGCTCCCCTCTCGATGACAAATGGGAAGTCACTGCCCTGGGAGAGAGGGGGGAAAGAAGAAAAATAAAGAAACAAGAAAAAAAGAACCCGAACTGAAGTTCAGAAAAGGAAACCATCGATCCCCACCAGGGAGGAGAAAAATCCCTTTCCACAGGGGAATCGATTCCCCGGAGCATTTCTCCTGAACTTTAAGGTGGTTCTGTAAGAAAACCGCAGCACAAATTTACAGCAGGAGGAGGGGGAGATTCTTTAGGAACCGCAGAGAGAACCCGGATAAGTCCCGAGCCAGGATATTCCAGGGGACATCAGTCTCTTTGATGGTCCCAAAACGATGATTTTTGGGTGTTGACGGGAAATGCTGCCGAAAAAAAAAAGGGGACACCTTGAGGGAGAGAGGGATGTTACTCCCAAACCTGCACGGCCAAATCGAAAGGATGACTAAGTTCAGCTCTTTATTAGGAGTCTGGGAAGATTCATCATCCCACGGCTGGAAATTTCCGAATGGAAATAAAAGCTCTCAGAGCAGCACGGAGCACAGTTCTCCTCTTCAAAAAAAAAACCAAAAAAATCCCGATCAAAATCCTTCAAACCTCCAAAACAAATTCCCCAAGCGGGCTCAGACTCATTAAAAAAATATTAACTCCCTTCAAAGTGTTCAAATCTATTTAAAGATCGAGATATTTGGGGGGACGGGCTGTCAGGAGAAGCGTTTATTAAAAAAAAACCAAACCCCCAAAAAACCCCCCCCCCCCAATAAAAACTACGTGAAAACATTTCCAAGTTTGTGGCTCACTAATCTGACAGCCCAACGGCACCGATTGTTTATCACGTCAGGGCAACCACTGCCAAAGTGTGATTCATTAACGGCAGACTCCCAAACACCCGCTTTGGAAGACGTGAGTTGCAAAAATTAAAGAGAGAGAAATCGGAGCGAAAGAGAGAACGGGGAGGGGGAAGAAAGAAAAAAAAAAAAAAAGTCTTCAGATAACTCGGGACAAAAGGAACCCGCTCCTATTAACACCAAAAATCGGGGTAGAAATACAGAGGGGAGCTAAAAATAATTAAATCGCCGTGGTTTGCAGAAGAAAGAAAGAGAAATTCGATTTATTATTTTTTTTTTGGTGTCTTTTCTCCGCTCGCCCACCTGAAAGGTTCACTTGGATCTTCAACGTTCTCTCCTGTTTCCAAAGGAAAAACCCGTTTCGTTCAAAACCCGCTGCCAAAGGCCGGGATCTCATCGGTTCAGAGGCCAAACACAAGAAACATCCGAAGCGGCCACGAATTAAAAGCTTTAGAGGATTTACATAACCTGCCATTTTCTGCAGGGAATTATCCCGGAGCGCCCGTGAAAGCTGAACTGGGTATTATCACCCAGCACAAAGCTGCATTAGACGACCAAATTACATCCGATATTTTTATTTTAAAAAGAGAATCTGACGCCGTTTTACATTCGGTTTTCCACATTTCCCCCAGCGCCAGGGGTGAGCTGCGAAACGGAGCTCGGAAGGGCAGGTAACGCCGGACGAGGAGCAACTCCTAAACACGGATTTACATCAGGACGGGATGGGATTTAAAGGTTTGGGGGTTTTTTTTGGTTTTTTTTTTTAACTAAATTGTGAGGATCTCTTAAGTTTAAAGCGCGTCCAGATCCAAGACAGCAGGGGGGAAAAAAAAAACCAACCCAAACCAACCCACAGGAAAACTGATGCGTGCTTAGGAGCAACACCTCGAGCAGCGGGAAAAGCTGGATCCCAAAAATTCCAGAATGGTTTGGGTTGGAAGGGACCTTTAAAGGTCTTTTCAGACACTTTCCACCATCCCAGGTGGCTCCAACCTTGGCCTTGGACACTCGCAGGGATGAGGCAGCCACGAATTCCTTGAGAATTCCATTCCAGGGCCTCCCCACCCTCACAGGGAGGAATTCCTTCCCAATATCCCACCCAAACCTCCCCTTTCCCAGTGGGAAGCCATTCCCCCCCCTCTTGTCCCTCTCCAGTTCTCCGCATGAGCCAAGAATCCACCAAAACCCCCTCCAGGAATCTCCTGAAGTTCAGGCTGTGCTGCCATGGAGGAATCAAGGAGTCAGATCCAAGGAGTTTTGTCTCCTGGCCGTCAATCATTCCCAAAACCCCGGGGAAGGCTTGGGTTGGGAGGGTCCTTAAAAGCTCATCCCGTCCCGACCCCACATCCCGAAAACTCTCTCCGATGGGAATTCTTGCATCATCCCCAGCCCTATTCTCAGCTCTCCTCCAGGTTTTTTTTTGTGGCCTTCTGCTACCAAAAAAAGCCGCCCGGCCCCGCAGCCGCGCCGTCACCGCATCCAGCTGGGACACGATTTGCCTATTCCCATCCAATTTCCCACTATTTATGCAGCCCGGGGTAATTTGGCGGCTGAATCATACAAGAAAGCTCATGATTCTGTGACTTCAACGCGAAATATTTTATTTATTTTGTTGTTGTTTTGTTGGGTTTTGTTTTTTGTTTTTTTTCCAGAGATTTCGGCGCTGCTCGGAATAGAATCCTGCCCCGTTCCTAGAAAAACCTCCGGATGTTTTTTTTTTTTGTTTTTTTTTTTCCCCCCGCTCCCATCCCGTTGCAGTTTGCCAAAGAACACCCAGGATTTGTCCCTGAGCTCTCCCCGGCTCCAGGATGGATGGATGCTGCCAGCCCTGAGAAATGAGGGTTTGAACACAATTTTAAACACAAGCCCAGGGGGCAGGAACAGCAGAATCCCATTAGAAACCAGCGGGGTCAGTGACAATCATTTCCTGCTCTGGAAATCCATGGATTGCCCCGGACTCTTGGTTGGGGTTTTTTTTGGGTTTTTTTTTTGGTGTCTGACATCTGCTCCGGGTCAAATCCGCAGAATTTTAGGGATATTCCACGTTTCTGCCCGTCTCAGTAATCCCGTGCTTTTAGGAAGAGGGAATTGCCTCTTTCCGAGCAGGAAAATCTGGGAAGCGGACACGGAGAGCTCTGAAGGGAGGGACTTGAGGATACACGCGCACAAAAGGTCAAGGCTTGACGGAGAATTCCTGACGGAACTCGAAGAATTCCTGATGGAACTCGACTGATTGGGCAGAGAAAACCCGGAGAGATTCGACGGACCCGAGTTGAGAGCTCCAGCCATGGCCAGGGATATCGTGGAATGCTGGAATGGTTTGGGATCCACGGACCTTCAATCCCATCCCATTCCAACCCCGAGACCTCCCACGGGCCCAGAGCGCTCCAAGCTTTCCTCGGGCACTCCCAGGGATTCTCTGGGAATTCCAGCCCAGCCAGGAGTTCCTTCCCAAGCTCCCCTTTCCCAGCTAAGTTGGGATTTTTCCCCCAAAATCTGGAGAGGAGCTTTTCCCCCCCCGTGCAAATCCCGCTTTTCCCTCCGGGGCTTCATCCCTGTGCTGGGAAAAGGTCGGGAAGGGAAGGATTTGGGGTGGGAATTCTTCCCTCCCCTCCTTCAGGGACCTCAGAGCTCCTCCCGTTCCAAGCCCTTCCACGGGCACGGAATGTTTCCGCTATCCCAAAGGGAAGGATTCCCCCTGGAAAAGCAATTCCTGCCCCCAGGGGTTCCATCCTCCCTGGTGGCTTCCCAGCCCATGGAATCCTGCAATTCCAGACTGCTTGGGGTGGGAAGGGACCTTCAATCCCAGCCCATTCCCACCCCGACACCTCCCATGATCCCAGGATGCTCCGACCTTTCCCTGGACACCCCCAGGGATTCTCTGGGAATTCCAGCCCAGCCAGGAATTCCTTCCCCAGCTCCCCTTTCCCTGTGGGAATTCCATTCCCTGCCTCCTGAGCCACCAGCCCTTTCCCAAGTCCCTCTCCAGCTCTCCTTTCCCTCTGGAAAAGGCTCCAAGATTTCCCTGGATCCCTCCCTGATCCAGCTGCACATTCCCAGCTCTCCCAGCCTGGGATGGATCCAGCCCCGCCCCAGCTCCTCTCTAGGAGGGAATTTTGGGATCCAGGGGCTTCACTGGGAATTGGGGACTCCAGGAAGGTTTTTCCTTCCCTTTTTTCATCCCTGAATTCCATAAAAACCCCTCGGGATGGATCCTGAGTGTCCTGGATCCCAGAATCCCGGGACGGTTTGGGATCCCCGGACCTTCAATCCCATCCCAGGGACACTTCCCACGATCCCGGGGTGATCCAAATCCACGCAGGGACGCTCCCAGGGATTCCAGCCAGGAATTCCTTCCCGAGATCCCAGCCCGAGCTCCCCTTTCCCAGTGGGAATTCCATTCCCTGCCCCCCAGCCCTTTATCCCAAACCCCAGCTCTCCTGGAGCCCCTTGCGGCTCGGGAAGGGGCTCCGAGGATTCCCCGGATCCTTCTCCACGCGAACATTCCCAGCTCTCCCAACCCGGCTCCAGAGGAGACCAATTTTCCCCTTCTCAAACCCCGGCAAACTCCCTTGGAATATTTCTCCTCCTGCTCCCCTGGCAGAGGGAATGATTCGGTACTTGGCGCCGCTGAGGATCCCGCGCATCCTCCCCGGGGATAATCAGGCATGGAGAGGAGAGAAGGGCACGAGATGAGCGAGGGCCAATTTTAATAACGGGCTGACCACCGAGGTTCATTATGCAAACGAGGCAGCTGCTAAGCCATGCAAATGAGGATCCACAGAAAGCCTTAAAAGATCCGCGCAGGCAGATTTCGGTGATTACGGCCAGAGATAAAGGTGAGGTAATGAATTATTTCCAGCGGATCTGCGGAGAACGCCGCCGCATTACACAGAGCCTCAGATCAGAACCCGCCTCTTAAATAAACTCTTTTTTTGTTTTTTAGAATCTAGAAGGCAGCTACTCCTCTGCCAGACACGGGGTCCCGAACTCTTTCTCCCTCAAGAGGAAAAAGAAAAACCAAACCAGCTCCGTTAAGAAAGCCTCTCCATTAAACTCTGCTCTCCGGACAAAAGCCTCGTCAGCTGAGAGATCCCAAGATCAAAGACTCAATTATTGACAGCCGGAGCCGGGGCAGCTTCCCAAATCCCCAGGCGGGATGGGGATGGACGGGAGCCAAGGCGGCGCCGGAGCAGCGCACGGAACTCAAGCAGGCGAATATCACACCCGGAAAACAATTTGCTCGTTTTGGAGAGGCAGAGAACAGAAAAACACCCGAAAAATAAGAGAAGGAAGAGGTGCAGCAAGCAGCACAAGCTGCAAGAAGAAGAGGCTGAAAGGGCGAAGCAAAGAGAAGCGACCGCCAGAAAATGTTTAGGAAAGAAGGATCTAAACCAACTCAAAAAAATTGCCTGCTGGATATTCCAGCATTGCTCCATCCCTGGAAGTGTCCAAGGCCGGGCTGGGCTTCCACCTGGTCCAGTGGAAGGTGTCCCCGCCCGTGGCAGGGAGTGGGCTTTAAGCTCCCTTCCCGCCCAAACCATCCCATCGTTATGTGGCGGCAAAGACGGAATAAATGACGCAAATGTTTGCAACGCTAACGCTTTGGGTTCCATTCCCCGTAAAAAAAAAAAAAAAAGCGGTGCTCCAAACCCAAAATCCAGCACGGTGAGTGCTCACAGCCGGGCAGGAGAAGGCCCCGACGCTCATCCCAGAAAAACCCCGGACAAAAACGAACCGGCAAACGTCTGCAAACTCAGAAGCACAGGATTAATTCACTCTGAAAACACCCCCAGCATCGTGGAGTCCGGCCATCCCCCAGCACTGCCAAGGCCACCATCGATCCGTGTCCCCAAGTGCCACATCCACAGGGATTTTTTAATCCCTCCAGGGATGGGGACTCCACCGCTGCCCTGCTTGCCCGGGGATGGACAACTCTTTCCAGGCAGGAATTGTTCCCAATATTCAACCTGAACGTGGCCTGGCACAGCCTGAGGCCATTTCCTCTCACTTTGATCCTGTTCCCTGGGAGAAATCCCAATTCCACGCGGCTGTCGCCTCCTGTCAGGGAATTGCAGAGAGGACAATTCCATCCTGAGCCTTCTTTTCTCCAGGCTGAGCCCCTTTCCCAGCTCCCTCAGCTGCTCCTGGTGCTCCAAACCCTTCCCTGGACACGCTCCAGCCCCTCCACGTCCTTCTGGAGGGGTGGGGACGGACAGAAGCGTCCTTAGAAAAGACCCTCAGAGTCTTGTGGAAAGACTGGAATGTTTGGAGGGTTGGGTGAGAAAAACGAAGAAATTTTAAGGAGCCCTGGGCCAGGGGAAGCTCCTGGTCTGAACTTGGGGAAGAGCAAAGCCGGGGAACACCCGGCACCTCAAACACATTTAACGCGTCATAAATAAATCCCTTCTGGTGCCCTGCACCAGCAGCACAGTGACACCGCTCAGTGACGTCCGCACTTGTAGAATTAAGTCCAAAAACGACCCCGCAGGCGTTCTGAAGAGGAAACTCACTACCACCCACGAGGATCTCACGGACCACATCCTCAACCCTTCCTTAAATCGCCTCCCCTGACGCCGATCTTTAACAGCTCTGCTTTACCGCGGGGCAGCCCGCGAAACGGAGCCAGCGAGAATTCATCCAGCGTCCGCAACTCCCCGCGGACAAACCCAGAACCGGGGGACATCCTGACAAGGCGGGCGGCATCTTGCTCAGCTGACACGTTTCAAGAGCCGAAGGTGAGACGATTGCCCAGAGCAGGCATTTCGGAGCGCTCAAATGCCGATTCTTTGACTTGCCGCTGCTCCCTCTTTTATGGCAACGTTTTCATTACGACGTTTCAGCGCTCGCTTTGTCGCCGGCGCCAGGGCAGAGCAGCTTGGTTTCTTAGCAGCATCAGCTTCCCGAGGCTCAAGCTTTCAAATCCTGAAGGAAGTTACTAAAAATAACCCCATTTATCGACTAAAACACCACACACCGATTTCGATAACGTAACAGGATCTACGCCCGCTAGAAGATAAGGGAGAACAACTTTTTTCTCCATGAGACGCCACCGACGGGTTAATTGTGCTCCCTCCTGCTGTGTGCCATTTGGTTCAAAATCCAAAATGGGATCCTTTCTGAGGCAAGAAAACAAAACGAAACAAAACTAAAACGCACCCATCTTCTTCTTTTTCTCAATGTTTTTATCACGTTTTAACCCAAAGGAATGGCTCCGCCACCCAAAATCCCTCTGGAAAAACGGCACAGCACGCGAAGAAATGGCTCAGTTATGAGACACGTCAGACATAATCCATCCTGAGATAAAAACCCCTAAAACACACCAGTTATTTCCTCTTTCTCAACGTTTTTATCACGTTTTAACCCCAAGGAATGGCTCCGCCACCCAAAATCCCTCTGGAAAAACGGCACAGCACGAGCAGAAATGGTTCAGTTATGAGACACTTCTGGCCTAATCCATCCTGAGGTAAAAACCCCACAACAGCCCCGTTTTCTCCTCTTTTTCAACGTTTTTATCACGTTTTAATCCCCAAAGGAATGGTTTTACCACCCAGAATTCCTCTGGAAAAACCCGGCACAGCACGAGCACACGTGGCTCAGTTATCAGACACTTCAGGCCTAATCCATCCTGAGGTAAAAACCCTAAAACACACCAGTTATTTCCTCTTTCTCAACGTTTTTATCACAATTTAACCCCAAGGAATGGCTCCGCCACCCAAAATCCCTCTGGAAAAACGGCACAACACGAGCAGAAATGGTTCAGTTATGAGACACTTCTGGCCTAATCCATCCTGAGGTAAAAACCCTAAAAAACACACCAGTTATTTCCTCTTTCTCAATGTTTTTATCACAATTTAACCCCAAGGAATGGCTCCACCACCCAAAAATCCCTCGCAAGAAGAAAAGGCACAGCTCGAGCACAAGTGGCTCAGCTATGGATCACCTCAGGCCTAAACCGTTCAGAGACACGTCAGACATAATCCATCCTGAGGTAAAAATCCCTAAAACACACCAGTTATTTCCTCTTTCTCAACGTTTTTATCACATTTTAACCCCAAGGAATGGCTCCGCCACCCAGAATTCCACCGAAAGAACGGCATGCCACGAGCAGGCGCGGCTCAATTAAGAGCCGCTTCAGGCCTAATCCAAGCAGGACTGTGTTTGCACGGACTAATTAACAAGCCGGCCGTAACGAGGGGCAGCAACGGCGGCCGCAGGAGAAGGGAAGAGCGGTTCGGTTTGGTTTTTATTTCCCTCCCAGCTTCCATCGAAGGACCTCTGGGCAAGGTCTGGAGGGTTCCTGCCACTCCTGACAAGCGGGCCGGAGCCACGCTGCCACGCTGAGCCGCTAAATGCGCAATTATCCCAAAAGCCATAATCACTGCGTGCTCTCAGAGACATCCGAGCGGGTCCTGAGAGCTCTGTCTTAGCTCAGGAAGCAAAACAAAACACAAAAAAAAAAGGAGACACTGAACAGAAAAACCCTGACAAGACCTTCTCAGGCTGCCGGGTTTTTCAAGCCCGCGGCGTTTTCTGAGCTCCCCCATCCATCAAGTTCACGGCAACGGCAATCCGGAGAACTTTTTCTCGGTCGTCTTTCTTTGGCAGCAACAAATTATTAGCCAGCTGTAACTGCAAACACCGGGATGAATTAGCATATGCTGGAGGGAAACATTTCCGACAAGGAAAATGCGTGGCTGGAACGGGAGTTGGGTCGCAACACCTTTTTTTTTTTTTTTCTTTTTTAACCACCCCCATAAAAAATAAATGTTTAGAGGGGGAAAAAAAAAAAAAACCCAAAAAAACCGAAACAAAACCAAAACAAGGCTAATTTAGGCAAAACAGTGCTTATCTCCTCCTCCCTTATGCTTCTCCCGGTGAGCAGAGCCAAATTAGAGCTTGGAAATTACGGCTTCACGTTCCTCCCAGCAGAAAAGCAGCGGCACGAGGTCCCAGATTCCTGACGCTGAAATTAAGGGGAGACCTGAATCTTTAATTGCACCCCCTGATGTTTTCAGTGGTCGTTTCACGCTCAGGCAGCTCCCACTGCGTGTTTTTCCCCAAGAACGTTGTTTGGCCACTCTCAGCGCGAGCACGGCCTGCACATGGAAATCGGTCCTTTGGAATTAATTCCCATTTCACCAGATATCCCCAGCTCCTGTCGCGCCAGAGAAAAACCAACATTCATCCTTCTCTTCTCTGTGCCACCCAGGACCTCATAAATCTCTATTACATCTCCCTCAAATATCTTTTCCCCGCTTCCGCAGCGTCGTTTTCCTCCCTCCCTGATTTTTAAAAGGGAAGGAACGAGCAAGGTTCAAGCTGTGAACGAGGCGGCTCCGAGACACCATCTCCCAGTTTTCTCTCCATTCCCATCACTGTAATTCCTCACACTGAGCTGGTTTCTTAACTAATACCAAGCGCCAGGGCTGCGTTTCTCACAGTCATCAACCAAAACTTGAACATCTTATTCCCGAGTGGCATCAGCCAACTTGGAGATCGTTGCTCTGTAGTAAAAACGGGGGAAAATCTCTTTATTATAAACAATGCTTTATATCTAAACTGAATTTTTTTTTTTTCCCCCCTCTGCCCCTTTCACAACAGGTCAAAACAACCTGCCCCAGCCAGGGGACACCCCTAATGACCTCCCTCTTGTGTTAATTCATCATTTAATCCACCTCTTAATACCTTTCAGCAATTTCTGCGTGCAAAACCTCCGCCGTCATCCCCACAACCCGGCTGAAGGGTTTTTAGAAACCCAGGCAAAGTCACGGAGATTTGTCAAAGTGCTCCAGAGAAAGCTACAACCCGAATGTGTTGTTGAAAGCATTTCTTGTAGCCAGAGGGCAGGAATTCATCTGCCACACGACGGGAACGAGCTCTGCGGAAACAAGAACCTCTCTGTACTCCATCTACGTAAAGGAGGGAGGCGCTCTGGGGTTTCAGCAGCCGAAGAAAACAAAATCTTGTCCTGATAAATGCGACCGAGGCCCGGCACGTCAGCAAAACACGTTTTGCAACATGTCTGGAAGAGGAAAAAGGGCACAAAGGGCTTGTAAAACGTCCCCACATTCAATTCATCAGGTGAGGAGGGCTCGCGCTTCGCTTCCCCGCGAGCCAGGGAGTTTAAATCTCGGATCAGTATGTGAATGTCAGCAAAAGAAAAACAAAACCCCAACGATTCATCTCAGATTCGGGAGATCCAGCACACCACCCATCATCCCAGCCGGGGTTTCCTGCTGCCAGCACAGAGAGCTCACGGATGAAACCACGGGATGGTTTCAACCAGACGTCCCAAAGCTCCCGTCCTTGCTCCCAGAGGTTTCCCACCTCCTTCAATTCCCGCTGACGGCACTCGGCAAAGTGACACCCAAAGAGACGAAGCCACAAAAAGTCATCCTGAAAGACGTGACAGAGACACGTGAAAAAGGAAGGAATGGCTCAGAGCACCAGAAGTTTGAGAGCCCTGGGAAGATCTCGGCCTGCTACAGACGAGCAGGAGGTTCCCTGTGCCAACCTCCAGCCCGGAATCAGAGAATCAGGAATTCACCAAGCTTGGAAAAGCCCTTTAAGTGCACCCAGCACTGCCAAGCCCAGCACCCATCCCGATTTCTTTTTAAAAGTAATGACCAGCCCCGCCAGGCTACCAAACCCACGCCCAACCGGAGGGAATTAAAAAAAAAAAAAATCCCATTTGTGAGGGATAATAACCCCAACCAGGATGATTTTCCAAACCCTTTTTTTTTCTGGCTCGTGATGCAGAAGGCAAGCCGGGAACAAAGCGATGACGGCCAGCACAAAGGGAGAAAATTGGAGATGCTTTGGGAGTGTTTCAGAAAGAACCGAACGCGTTTTCTCAGGAACCATTCGGGGATTTCACAGAATCCCACAGTCGCGGAGAGGTTTTGGGTCGGAAGGGACCTTAAAGAGCAAATTGTCCCCACCCTCTGCCACGGGCGGGGACACCTTCCACTACCCCAGGCTGCTCCGAGTCCTGAACAACCTGACCTGGAACACTTTTTAGGGATGAGGCAGCCACAGTTTCTGTGGGAAAACGGCGCCAGGGCATCCTCACTCCATCCAAGGAGTAATTCCTGCGCAGGATAAACACGAGTGTCCCTCTGCTTTAAGCATCTCCTTTCAGGGAGTGAAAAGCAGGAGGTTTGGGCAGCATTTAGCCAGTTTTTCTTTTTGGTCTCAAAATGAAAAGGAGCTTTTGCCAGCTCCTCACCACACGTGGAGCACTCTCAGCCTGCCCAGCCACTAAAAAAAAACCAAAAACCACCCCAAATCCTGGTGGAAAACTTCCACGAGGAGATGCCCAAGACTCGTCCTTGGCTTTTCTCATCTTTGCCATGCAATTACTTCAGGAAGAAAACTTGAAAGAAAAAACCCATTCGGCCGCCTGTTGCCGAATCAATACAATCAACCATTAGGTCATAATTACAAAGACAAGTTTCCCAGGGAAGAGTCAATACCGAGTTGCAGGCGTGGGCTAACAAAGGATGCAGAGGAAGGGAAAAAAAAAAAAACAAACCCAAAAAAAATTTCCTTACATCTAAAATTACGGATGAAACGGCAAGACAGCCTCTTTTATTAAATCCGCCCTGAGATTCGAGTTTTTTCTCCTTGACGAGGGAGACGGCGCTGGGTGAGACTGGCACGGGCTCTCCAAACGCCCAGCTCCAACCTCAGCCCTGATATCGACCCGCTGCGGCCTGAGGGAAGCTGCATATCCTTAGGAACAACCACTTCTCAGCCGTTCCCGAGGGAAAAACACCCACAAACTCAACTCCCTCAAAGTGCTGCTGCACGGAGAAAGCGTCCAGCCCAGCCCTTTGGCTTTTTAGCTTCTTTATCCACCTCTTAAAATGAGATTGAGCTCGTCCCCGTCTGACTCCGCCGGGGAAAACATTTAGCTCGAGGAAGGAAAACAGCTTGATTGCTGCTCTGAGGAAACGAAGGAATTGTATCCATAAAATTATAAAGAGAGATAATAAAAAGCAGCCATCAGCCAGAAGTGCCAGTGGAGAGCCGTGGCTCAGCTCGTCCCGATCTCTAGCCCCTCACCTATAAAGCTGCGATAGGATCGCGCTCAAGAAAGCGGAAAATGTCAAACCCCTCGTTTTCCCCACAAAAAACGCTCCTGGGTTTGCCGCAGCAGCTCCAGGAACTCCGGGTGCCCCAGCTCGTTTTTGCTCCCTCCTGCAGCTCCAAGGTGCCCACAGCTCCTCCTCCACGGCACGGGCTTGGAACGAGATCCTTAAAGCCCCGGCCAAGCCGACTTTTATGATTTTATTCAACTTTTAATGGTGGTTGAGTCACTGTTTGGAAAACGATTTCAGCTTTTAGCCGCTGCTGCAGTCGCTCGGAACGGCATCATCCTGGGGCACAGCCATCCATGCATCCATCCATCCATCCATCCATCCATCCATCCATCCATCCATCCATCCCTCACAGCTCCAGGGACGATGTGCTGTCCCAAGGAGCAACTTCCTGGGACGGCGGGCCGAGGGGAAATGTTTCCTCTCATGGCTAAAAACCCCCCCTTCGTCAAATGTCACAGCCCGGATTTTAATCAGAAATACACGGGGAGGAGACAGCCGAAGGTGAGTGACCTTCCCAGAGGTGGGGAAAAGCAGAGGTTGAGGGTGTTGGGCCTCTCCTCCCGAGGAACGAGTGACAGGGACGACAGGGAACGGCCTCGACGGGTGGCTTAGGTCGAGTCTTAGGAATAATTCCATCCCTAGAAGGGTTGGAACAAGCTGCCCAGGGCGGTGGTGGAGTCACCATGCCTGGAAGTGCTCCAAAACACGGATGTGGCACTTGGGGGACGTGGTTTTAGGGCTAGCTGGTTGACGGCTGGACCTCGATGACCTTAAAGGTCCTCTCTACGCTTAATTATTCCACGATTCCACGACCTGGAAAAAGAGAATGGAACCCAACACCGGGAGACACAGGAGCACCTTCCATAAAGCGAGGATCGGCAGGAGCTCAAGGAGCTAGAAACGGGAGGTGGAGGTGGAAACTCCTCCTGTCCCAGCCCTCGAGGGAGCCGAGGCTCTCAGGGTGGGATCCTCTCACCACCCGCGGCGGTCAGAGCAGGAGCTGGATCCCTCCCCGCTGATTTCACCCCCTGCAAGGGCTCGTCAGGCAGCCAGAACATCTGAGCTGAGCTCTGAACCCGCCAGCTGAACCCACAGCTCACCCCAGAGCTGCCAGAGGGGGAAAGAAAAAAAAAAAAAAAAAGGGGGGGGGAGGTTATTTTTTACCCACGGAAGAAATTTCCCACCGATTCCCGAAGTTTTCAGAGCGGCGCAAGAACCGTCTCCGGAGACGGGGCAGGCCAAGGTCGTGCGGAGAGAGTTAAAAAACCAGCTCGTTGCACAGCCCAAGGCCCGGACAGAGGGTGAGCAAATCGAGGCTGCACCAACGCCCACCCCCAGCTGTGCGTTCCCAGCTTTTCCGAGCATCCAACTTCCCGAACTTCCGAGCCACGGAAAGCGCAGGCGTATTTCAAAGCAAACAGCCCCTGCTCTGCCTGGCACAGAGCTCCCCAAACCCCTGCTCGACACCCTCCTGGAAAAGTATGAAAATTAAGCTTTTTTCCTTCTTTTTCTTTTTTTCTTTTCCCTTTTTTCCCCCCGTTCCGCGCCGACTGCACCCACCATGTCACCAGAAAATGAGTTTTCTTTCGAATTAATTTAGCGCCGTTGAAAAGGCGGCGGCGGCGGGTTTAGAGCGTCAATGAGGCGAGCAGAGCGCAGCTGAGGGAACCATAAACCCCATCTCCCCGTCTCACCAGCTCATTGTCAGCCGGGCTGCAGAGCAATCTCTGCTGAAAGCCAGGCAGGGGAAAAACGGGGAGCGCGGGTCCCCTGTCAGCGCCGCGGGGCGCGGGAGGGAATCGGTTTGGATCGCTCCCGTCCTCCCGCAGCTCGGGGAAATCATTTCTGATCATTTGAGTTTGTGCCTGCTTGGAAAGTCAGAATAGAACAGCGACTGCTCCTGCAGGCCGCAGGATGGTGTAAAAGACGAGGAGATTAACCCAAGGATGGTGTGAACGACGAAGGAATTAACCCCCCAAAAAATCTTATCCACGCACAGCACCCCGTTCTCTCCGTGACATCACCTCTGGGTCACCGGCACAACCGGAATCGAAACCGTGTAATCACCGGGGCCGGGTTCAAACTCACACAGGTGGCCAAGCCTTGAAAAAAAAACCCAAGAGCTCCATCTCCAGCCACCAACCCCAGCTGGCCGCTCGGATCCCATCCCACCATTAACATTTTAGCGCGGGTCACCGGAGAACTTGTCGTGCCTCGCCAAATTACCCGGGCGCAGCGGCGGAGCGGCAGGAACGAGCAGAGTATTCCCTCTGGCAGGTGTTCAGCAGTAATTTGCTGAAAACGTCCAGGAAAGAGCAGGGGAAATTCATTATTCAGCTCTGACAATGTCATGACCGCTGAGGCCGCGACGCTGTTCTCCACCAGCGCCGGGTAAAACGCGGATCCACAAATTCCGCCGGTTTTCGGGGGGGGGGGGGGGGGGGGGCGGCTCCGATTGCCGAGCAAACGCTTCGGAATCCTCGGAGGGAGGTGGGTTTGGTTCCAGCATCCCCCTTGGAAAAACCCAAACCCACGCGGCCAAGGCGGCGTGGGTTTGGCTTCCCCGTGCGTTTCGTTCCAAGCTGGAGCGTGTCGCGTGCAGGAGGAACGGTCACGGGGCAGATAACGGGATAAGCAATCCCATTCCATGGCTGAGGAAGGAAAGAAAACGGAAAGCTCCCCTGCCACGAGATTAAGATCTGATTAAATGACTTTTTTTGCTCACAGAGCTTCCAAGTAACATCAACTCCAGCAGTTACAAGTTGGAAAATGCAGCAGGAAATGAGCAGCACCCCAGGCAACAGAGACCAGACCAGCTCCGGGGTAAAATTCCTTAAATTCTGCAAGACTTAAGGAAGGCAGAGAAGGGATGAACACTCAGTGACAAATGGGTTTGAATGGCAAATACAGGACGGCTTGGGTGGGAAGGGACCTCAAAGCTCATCCCATTCCAACCTGGATACCTTCCACAGCCCCAGGCTGCTCCAACCTGGTCTTGGACACTCTTCCAGGGATGAGGAACCACAACCTCTCTGGGAAATCCGTGCCAGAGCCTCGCCACATCCAAAGCTGCAAACAAAGGAAATCTGCCTGGTTTTTCAGAATTATCAGGAGCTAGGCTCCAAATCCCTGGGAACAAAAGGGAATTTAGGCAGATTTCTCTGCTGTGAACGATCTGGCACTGAAACAACAGCCACTTATCTCCTGCCTGGCCCCGCTCCGATGTCCGGAGGGATTTGACAGACAAGCTCTGATGGATCCAGCCACGGCAATTTCCAACGCTGCTGCTGCTGCCTCCTGCTATTCCCTTCCTCCTGCCAGGAGCCAGGCACGGGAGGGGACACGAGGGCCCGGTGAGGCCCCACATCCCGAAATTGCCGCTGGGATCGGAGCTGAACCCGGCAATTTGGAGCTTCAAGAGCCTCCCTGTCACCGTACCCACTCATTATGGCAGGGCCAGGGGTGGGAGCTGACTGTCAAACCCCGGCAGTTTTTAACTTCCCACTCGCCCCCACCCCACTCTGGGCAGAGAAGGAGCTTCTTAACTCAGCTCTCCCTCCTCGAAATTCCATGAATTTGCCCCCGGGGTGAGGAGCTGCCTGCTCTGGAAGGGGTCACCTGGAGCAGAGGGTCAAGGTAGATAAAAGGAGAACTGGCATGAATCACTGCAGAGTGAGTCAAAGCCCAGCTTGTGGGTTTTTCTTTTTTTTTTTTTTGCTGGAGTCACAATTAGCAACCCGGGAAGCTCAATTAAGAGACATTAGTGGAACAGAGCTGTGTACGGCAACGGAATTGCAGGGCAGCTTCTTCCCTGCCTGCAGGAGCGGGGAGGTGAAATGGGTTTGCTCCGACCTCTGGCCGGGAGGATTTCTCACTCCGGGGTCAGTGGAAGACAGGCACGGGCTCGACGTGCTCTGTTTGCTACCCCGCAGATTTCCCAGCGTCCTGAAAGCCAAGCAAAAAGGCCGAACTTTCGGTTAAAACACGGCACCAGCCAAGCCCCGAGTGCCCTGCAGGAACCTGGCCCCCCAGAAAAGGTCCGAAAAATCTTATTTGGGTAGTTCAGAACAGGCTTCGGCTTGGAAACTTAAAGCTTTTTCAATAAAGCACCGTTTTTAAACTGCAGGTTTGTTCCTCGAGCCTGAGGAGCGAACCGAGGCGTCGCCGAGTCGCGAACTTTCACAATCGCACAATTCCCAACTGGTTTGGGTGGGAAGGGACCTCAAGGCTCACCCAGTTCCAACCCCAACACCTTCCCCTATCCCACGTTGCTCCAACCTGGCCTTGGACACTTCTTCCAGGGATCCAGGGGCAGCCACGAATTCTCTGGGAATCCTGCGCCAGGGCCTCCCCACGCTCGCAGCCAAGAATCCCTTGCCAACATCCCATCCACCCCTGCCCTCTGCCTCCAGGATTTCTTGGAGCAGCTTCCGTCAGTGGCATCGCTGGTACCTGAAATTCCTGTGGGAATTGAAAAGGAATCTTTTTAAACCGAGCCCAGCAGGAGCTGCCAGGGCTCGGGGTTTATTTTTTTCTCCCTCGATGGATTAAGAGCTCCTAAACTCTGATTATTCACAACCTGCGCCTTCTCTTCCAGCAGAGCTCGGATTTGTCCTCTTCCCGAAAAAAAAAAAACCAAACCCCACAATCCGGCTTTTTGGGATACCTGAAGGAGACTTCCCTCCCCGCCAGGATAATTGTGGATAACTGCCGCCTGCTCCCCAGCTCCAGGGAGGACACAGAGAATGCTGGAACACAAAAGGGCTCCTGGCACAGGCGATCGATGGAAATCCAAGGAAAAGGCGGAGTCGGGAGCTGCGGCTGCTCCGCCAGGAATCGAACGGTTCTGGGACTCCAGGTGGAAAATGAGCTTTTTGAGGGACGGAAGGGGCAGCTTGGGATCTGTTTTGGGAATAACCGCGTCTGCTCCGCACCTGGGTGTCGTCTCAGGAATATCGGGTGCAGGAGAGAACCTGAGCTGCATTCCGGGAACTGCAAACTCCCGGCTCCGTCGCACGCAGCCTCGTCAAACATCAGGCAGCCCACCACGCCCTCAGAAACAAACTACTAAAGATCATAAATTATTTCCGTGGCTCTTAAGACGCCGAAATCGCAGAAATCACGGAATGGTTTGGGTGGGAAGGAACCTTCAGGGTGATCCAATTCCAACCACCTGCAGACACCTTCCATCAATCAGGCTGCGCCAGCCTGGCCTTGGGCACTTCCAGGGGCAGCCATAGCTTCTCTGGGAATTCTATTCCAGGGCCACAGCCAGGAACTCCTTCCCAGGATCCCCTCTGGGAATTCTATTCCAGGGCCACAGCCAGGAATTCCTTCCCACGATCCTCTCTGGGAATTCTATTCCAGGGCCACAGACAGGAATTCCTTCCCAAGATCCCCTCTGGGAATTCTATTCCAGGGCCACAGCCAGGAACTCCTTCCCAAGATCCCCTCTGGGAATTCTCTTCCTGGGTCACAGCCAGGAACTCCTTCCCGAGATCCCACCCAGAATTCTCCGGGAATTCTATTCCGGGGTCACAGCCAGGAACTCCTTCCCAAGATCCCCTCTGGGAATTCTATTCCAGGGCCACCGCCAGGAATTCCTTCCCAGGATCCCTTTTGGGAATTCTATTCCAGGGCCACAGCCAGGAACTCCTTCCCAGGATCCCCTCTGGGAATTCTATTCCAGGGCCACAGCCAGGAATTCCTTCCCACGATCCTCTCTGGGAATTCTCTTCCAGGGCCACAGCCAGGAATTCCTTCCCAGGATCCCCTCTGGGAATTCTATTCCAGGGCCACAGACAGGAATTCCTTCCCACGATGCTCTCTGGGAATTCTCTTCCAGGGCCACAGCCAGGAATTCCTTCCCAAGATCCCCTCTGGGAATTCTATTCCAGGGTCACAGCCAGGAACTCCTTCCCCGGGATCCCCTCTGGGAATTCTATTCCAGGCCCAAAGCCAGGAACTCCTTCCCAAGATCCCACCCAGAATTCTCTGGGAATTCTATTCCAGGGTCACAGCCAGGAATTCCTTTCCAAGATCCCCTCTGGGAATTCTATTCCAGGGCCAAAGCCAGGAACTCCTTCCCAGGATCCCACCCAGAATTCTCTGGGAATTCTATTCCAGGGTCACAGCCAGGAACTCCTTCCCAGGATCCCCTCTGGGAATTCTATTCCAGGGCCAAAGCCAGGAACTCCTTCCCAAGATCCCACCCAGAATTCTCTGGGAATTCTATTCCAGGGCCACAGCCAGGAACTCCTTCCCAAGATCCCCTCTGGGAATTCTATTCCAGGGCCACAGCCAGGAACTCCTTCCCAAGATCCCATCCAGAATTCTCTGGGAATTCTATTCCAGGGCCAAAGCCAGGAACTCCTTCCCAGGATCCCATCCATCGCTGCCCTCTGGCAGTGGGAATTCCATTCCCTGTGTCCTGTCCCTCCGTGCCTTGTCCCCAGTCCCTCTCCAGCGCTCCCGGAGCCCCTTTCGGGGCTGGAAAAGGCTCTGCGCTCTCCCTGGAGCCTTCTCCTCTCCAGGCGAGCAGCCCCAGCTCAGCAGGAGAAGCCCGAGCTGCTGGTGCTCGCCCAGGAGGTGCAGGGATGCAGATCCCCGATTTTCCCCGCTCTTCCCAAAGCTCTCCTGGGGCCCGGCTCCCTCATTAGGAGTCAGCTCCCGGCGGGGCTGCGGTGACTCACGGCGGTGGCAGCTCAATAAGCCCAGCAGCCCGTCATGACTCACGCGGGTCAGGTGAGAGGAGCAGCAATCCTCATCTGCATGTGCATTTTTACACCTTCCCCAGCCTCTCTCCATCGTCCTCGGCAAAGAGCACAAGCAGCCTGCAATCAAATTCTCTCAACATTCGGGGCTTGATGGGAGCAGCTCGCCGGGGTGGGGGAAAAGATGAGTTTCTCCCAAAGGGAGAGGGGGAAAAAAAGGAAATAAATAAATTCCACGCGGCCCCCTCCAAAAAATAAAATTGTTAATAATTGCAAACCTGCTCCTAAGGAAAGGGAAGCTTATCACCAAGCTGACAGCCCGGCCAGACGGGCGCCCAGAAATTCCAAAGTGGTGCTCTCGGGGAGAAAAATTAAAACTTCTCCATCTTCTCTCCCGCACAGAAACACAGATTCCCCCCCCCGGGCTCTGCAATTCTTTACCCGCTCCTCGGCCAAACCTATTTCTCAAAGCGAACCCAAGCACCTCGAGCTAAGATCTTCTGTCTGAACGCTCTAAAAAAAAGCGTTTATTACTCCCCCCCCCCAAAAAAAAGGAGGTGCTGCAGAAATATTAAAACCCAGCAGCGCTTTCTCGGGGAATTCATTTCCCCTCCTCCGCTCTCAACGAAAAGCCTCGAAGTTTCCTCGTTAATCTTTGCAAAAAATAATTTAAAAATTGCGCTTTTGGTCGATGAATTCATGCATCTACCTGCAAGAAAACCGGGAGGCAAGTGGGGATTTCAGGTGAAATGCAAGAGGCCAGCCCGGTTTTGAGGGATAATTCCTTTAGCCAGGTCCCAAGCGAGGGACAGGACCGACCTCCAAAGGGAGCTGCTCTGCTCGGAACTGCACGGAATCACATCCTTTTTATCGGATTAGCCGGGGCCAGCAGCCTCCGAGGGCTGGTCGAGATGAAGCATTACAAGAAGAAAATTGAAAATTACGTTGGGAGGAGGATGGATGGATGGATGGATGGATGGATGGATGGATGGATGGATGCCAGAATGATGAGCCCTCAGCTCGGGGTGGGCGCGTGGCAGAGCAGAGCACGGGTTTGGGACAAAAAAAACCCCCAGAATTTAATGGGTAAAAAGGGGGAAAAGTGGGGTTTGGAACAAGCTGGGAGAGTGGAAGGTGTCCCTGTCCACGGCAGGGAGTGGGATGGGATGAAGGAAGAGGGAAAGGTCTCCTCCAACCCAAACCACGCCAGGATTCCGTGATTCCCTCCCGGCTGAAGGTCCTTTCCCACACGAAGGAATCTCCGTACAAAACCCGAACTTCAATCACGATTTGCCCAAGAAACAAAGTCTCGGAGTGAGGGGTGAGAGAGGCAGATGCCAGAGTGCTGCTGAGTGCAGTGCCTGCAGCACAGAACCGGGAAAAACGCTCTCAGAAGCCCTCACTCCTCACAGCCTCAGCTGGAAGCTCTGCAGGAGCCGATCCTCGCCACAAAGAGAAACAAACCCAACGCCGACCGTTTGTTGCGGGTGTCACTGGCCACCCCAGCCTCTGCTGCAACGACCACGCTCCAGAAGCACAAAAAGCAGAAGCTCTGATTCATCTCCAAGCCCGTTTCCCTCCACCTCTCCAACGTGTAGGAAACGCAACTCGAGCAACTCCCACAGAACTCCATTTACCAAGCACTTAAGCCCGAGTTTTATGTTAAAAAACAAAAAAACAACAAACAACCTTTATTTATCTGCTGAAGAACCCACACGTTGCCAGGGCAGGTTTCTCTTGTCACCCTGCTCTATCTATCTGCGTTGCCCTGACTCCACGGAGTCACTTTGGGTTTAAAATTGCCGTGGCAGAAATAGTTCCCTTGTTATCTGCGGAGCAAAGGCCAGGCTGCTCGAAAAAAGTTATTTTAGGCCCAATAAAATCAGCTAAGACACCTGCAGCAGGGGAAAAAAGAATTTAAAAAAAAAAATAAAAAAATAAAAAAATAAAAATGGACTTCCCACACCGTGAATCACAGCAGTAATTTGAATGGACAAGCTGCAACCACCACCCTCCTTCCCCGAGGAGCTGTGTCCTTCAGAAACTCTTTGCCCAACTTGTTCGCTATTTTATCTCGATAAAACCCACTTGGAAAGAGCAGCAGGGAGCTTTTTTTGTTTGGTCTTTGAGCCGCGAGAGGCGGGGGAAGGAGGGGGGAAAAAATAAAAAAAGCGAAGAAAAGCAGCAGAAGTGTTTGCTGCCCTCCAGAGGAAAAACCAAATTAAGCTTTGAGATACAAAGGACTGGTTCTGAAACCACTTGTGTGGGGAGATCACGCCTCTAAAACCACTTCTGTCGGAGATAAAAGTTCTAAGATCCCTTCTCTCGGAGATGACAGCGCCACAAATAAAACCCCACGACGAGGCGGCAGCAAACCGAACCCACCCGAGGGACGCTCGCTCATTTAACGACTCCAAAACATCGAACCTCTCTGTTTTTCCCTGTCCAAAGAGCACTGAAAATCCAGCATTTGCTGCCCCCTGCATGGATCAGGCCGTGGTTTGTGAGCTCAGCCGGAGAAGGTGACACCCAGGTGCTGCTGCA